>NW_004797317.1:996448-998955 GCF_000002075.1 Aplysia californica | reverse complement strand
GGCGTGTATTGTTTTAAGATATGACAGCCGAACGAGGCGCTTCCCTCTCCTCGTTAAAATACCATCTATATATTCCAACTGTACGGAACACAGGATGGCCGGCCCAGGGTCCTGGCCAAGTAAGGTAACTCCGGGAAGTAGGCGACGAAGAAAACACCAAAAAGATCATATGGATGGTTTAACCCTATTCGTACGTCGTGTTTTACTATCGTATCCATACGACAAGGGGAACTCTGTGCCACCACTTCCGAAGAGGAAATTTACTCGATAATCCGATCCATACGCTTTGCATAGCAGTCTGGCATAACGATTTTTTGAGAAATACTGAAAGTTTCAAAGATATCTTCGGTCTACAAGTATTCTAAAATGTGACAAATACAACCCCGGGGGTACAAAATGACCCCAGATCGTACAGGTAGGGTTAAAATCCAATGGAAATAATCATATATAAATGTTTATAATAGATCTACAAGCAGTAATAAAAGACAAACTGAATGATAAATATAGCTCATGAAAATATGTAAAATAATACGTATTTGTACTGCAGACATGTCCTTCCTTTGTAAGTAACAGAGAAGACAATTGACAATTAGAAGCCGTCTTTTAAGTCATCTGCCCCCCCCCTCTTCCAACCAGGGCAGTGCTACTAACTGAAGTCTCTTTAGGCCATTCCCAAAGGGGGGATATTAACATGTTCTTATGCACAGTAGAATTGTACCTGGGTGGATTTAACAATGATATGCTCATACTGTACCAGAATAACATTTCGGGAACTGCTGCTTTTTCTTTCCTCATCCTTACTATCGTGATTTTTCTCTATTTCCTTTGTATATTTGTCACTCTTATGTGCACTGCTGTTTCTGGGGTGCCTTGATAGTCGAAGCACACTTTGTGCTTTCGAGGCTAGAGAGGTGAGCAGAGTCAGCCTGATTCCCCGTTTGGACTTTTTGTTGACATCCACTCCCTTGGCGCTCATAATGACCTTATGCAGTTGCGGGCGCCGTAAAACCTTACTATAAAACTGAACTAAAGTCCTCTGGGGAAAATTTGAATTCGCCAGGTAGGCTGACGTCACCGCCGGTCGAGTGGTGGTCTGAAAGGACTTGCGTGCTCCCGTAGATCGTGACAGGAACAATTTACATACTAGCTCGCGTGATAAACAAAGATGACGAAACGAGTCTCTGCAGTGCGACCAAACACCAAAGAACCACTGTCTCTCAGAGTGCCTTCAAATCGGGCCAGTGCTTTTTGAACATTGATTAAATATTAATGTTGATTTACTTGAAACTAAATAAAAATTATCGGCAGCAGTAACTCTGGTCCACTGTACATCCAACAAAAAGTGACATACATACATACATACATACATACATACATACATACATTCATACATACATACATACATACATACATACATACACACATACATACATACATACATACATACATACATACATACATACATACATACATACAAGCATGCATTCATACATATAGACAGACAAACGTCTCTCCTATACGGTGCATATCCCTTACTTGAGTGCCATATGAGCGGTGGCGAATAGAATTATAAGTACAAAAAGTTCTTGAAAAGAAGATGATATGTTTAGGTGAGTCATAGTCAAGACTTATAAAGTACACGCTCATTTGATTAAGATTATTATTAGAAATCGATCTTTTATGTCTGGAGTTAAGTCCGCTCCGGGGATGAACAATACTATTTCCCAGTAAGCGTGACTTTGTACAATTACAAGAGGGAATTAATTAAGCAGCTTTTCTCGTGTTTTGTATTCCGGAAGTACTTTTGGAATCTCCTTTAAAAACAACAACCACTTGTTTTGAACAAGCCACAGTCACGTATCATGAGCGGAATCAATGTTCTTACTCCATCCTGAGAACAAACAGGCTTTTACGTAAAGGGCTGTTAGTATTACACTATCATATAAAACTGACAGTTGTCGCCCTCTTTGAGATAAGAAAATGTTACATTATTCAAATCTTGGGGGAAAAATACTTGTTTTCATTTTTTAATTGGATCTTCTAAACCCAACAAGAAAAAGAGCCATTTGCGACGTAGTTTGTTAATCTTCATGCGATGATTCCGAATTTTGTATTTTTTACGATTGAAACTAGCTTTAAATAAGTTTATAAATGCTTCTTTTTTGTTGTTGTTGTCGGAAGGGCGCTGGCGTAGCAGACTGGCCCGCCGGATGATGTGCCAACAGAAGATAAAACTTACGTTTAGAAACTTACTAAAAGCTATGTCCAATCCCAAAAATGTCATGTAGTATTGTCTGATCAGAAAAAGGAAAGACAATTGTCTGTATTAATTAATCATGTAACATACCTTTTAAGTTTATAACATTGTCTTTAGAGCATGTCTTTCTGCTCTCACATTCGCAGAGGTCATTGGCTGTGGAAAAACTAGCTGTGGTACAATTCTCTAAATGTCACATGAATTGTGTTCTTGCCCTAAATGTGATGGGTAATGTGTACTCTGAAAAATG
>NW_004797317.1:986214-991214 GCF_000002075.1 Aplysia californica | reverse complement strand
TTCTATTTTTAGAACAACTTCCATAGCAACATGTGTTCACAAAACATTTAAGTTCCAACTTCTCTACATACCACACCCATAGAAGCTTATGTTCTATGAAATTCCTCTCTCAAACATGGTGGCGACAAACAGTCTATAAGCTCATTTCACCTCTCAAACCCTGTTCTATTTTCGCTCATAATCTCATTAGCTGACAATTCAATTCTATGGAGTTGTTTCCAGCACAGGAATAATTTTTATCATTTCCGATGGAAATGAAATTAGGGAGATTAGATTCCCCTTCTGTTCACACTCTGTGGACTGGTCAAAACATTCTCCCTCCGTTTCTATTCTCGGTTTTACTTTGCTCCTTTATATTACTTCATATAATATATTAGAGCATTTAACAATTCTAATTTTATGAATTTATATCCTTTTATTAGATTTCTTTTACCTGTCTCCATTCAGTCGATACTAGTATACGTTACGACGCTTTGCCTGAAGCCTAGGTCTTTTTTTTGTTGACGGGAAAAAATATTATAGCATTATTTTAATGACGATGATGTTTAGAGGCAAAGGGATGTGTCTTAACCTTTAGGCACGTCATTGTTATAGATGATAACATGTTAGGCTAGGGTGTAGATGGCACTAGTGTAGCTGACGCTGGTTCGAATCTTCATTGCAGTTTTGAAAATCAGGTTGCTTAGCGACTTCCCAGGTTTTGGTGTTGTGGTTAGGAACTTTGCAGTCCCACGTAGAAGATCTGAGTTCGATTTTCATGTGGGGAAAATTCTTATCGAGTATTTTAGTCTTTCTTCCTGGCCGTTTTGTTCTTCACCGCCCAGGCTGATCCTGACAGGCATGGTCAAAGCTGGCCTGGAGAAAATTTATCTGAACTGTGTCAATGGAGGCCTAAAAATACCTACATTGTTTCAAGTTTCTGTACCCATCAGGCAGGGTCTTATCAGGAATGATCGTACAATTCAAGTGTCCTGTTTCTTTGACCTCACCTTGTTGAAAGTAGAATGTAACCCATACAGGTCCAAGTACCCTTATTTTCAGTTATATACTTTTATGTATTATTTTGCCAGATTATAGCGACTTTGATTTTTTTTCTTATTTGGTGAAGAAACCACTTTTATTGTACTCGAAGCATTCATTCCTTTCTAGAATCAAACCAAAGGAAGAAAAAAGTCAAAACAAATAAGGACAAAAGGGAAAGCAAAAGAAAACGAAACACACACATCTATCATATCACCACTTCTACTTCCCCCCCCCCCCCCACTCCCTTCCCAACCAAACAAAAATAATAAAAATAAATAACCAACCCTATCACCCGCCCTTCAACACAGTGAAAACACTAAACTCTCACACAAACAGCTGACTCCAATTACCATTTCCATCGTAGCTTAAGGTAAGGTTTCTTTTCAAACTGTCTTCTGTATTTCCACTTTCCCGTAGAGTTCACAGTCCCCAGTTTGACACACACCCCAAACAATTGTGGCGATCCCAGAAAAAATTGGTGCTCGGGGAAATCACGCCCCACGTCTGATAAACAACTTGTTTTGTGATTTCCCAAGAGTACGCTGACCTGAGCGATGTCTCTATATAAAGCCTTCCATGGCCAGGATAGGGAGTGGGAGGGAAGGAAGCTTGATTGAAAGGATCTGCATTAATTGAGATGTATGAAAATAACTTGAGAGCTAAAATACCAATAAAGAATATCGTGTGCAATTTGTGGCCTCTGTAGTGCTTGGAAAAGAAACATAAGGTGTTATCACCCACATGCTCCCTAAAATACTGGCTTCGGTTTAACTCAGTTAGCACTGTTACATAACTGTCACTTTTTAATTCAAACTTTGGCTTCCGTTGTTGCTTTCAATGAAGACAATTTAACGTGAACTTTCGAACCTGTGGTGGATGTTGTTTATCAGCTATTAGTCACGATATTATTCTTTGTAATGCACAGACATAAGGAATAGGAATAGAAAGGAATACTTACCTAAATGCAAAAATGTCTTTGATTTTTAGGAGCACAATGGATCAAATGCCTTACTATAGAGTAAAGTACAACTTCAGAGTTGGTTTGATTCCGTGGTGCTATTTTGAGCCCTCATTAAAGCAACTCGTACATTTAAAGAGGCACCCTGCTTTGACCCTGCCTGTACGGGACAAAGTGAGTACTGAGATACAGTATCCCAGACAAAAGATACGCAAACTCGATAAAAGAAGCATACCCATGGGGGAACTATTACTTCACACACTTCGGTCAATAGTTTTGGATTCTTGGACATACATTTAAAATAAATGCCAATAATATATATATATATATATATATATATATATATATATATATATATATATATATATATGGGTGGTTGGCGGGTGCTTTGGTGTGGTTTGCTTCTTCTTTCCTACCAAACATCTATCGTCCTTATCTCCTCTCCTTCTTTTTCATGTTTGTTACTCTCTTGTAACACCTCTAATCTTCTGGCGCTCATATGACCTTATGCAGCTAGTTGCGAACGCCGTAAAACCTCTACTAAAACATAATGTTTAATCTGTGTATTAGGGAGTGGGGAAAAACCCCCCCATAAAAGTCGTGTTATATTTAGTGGGATTGTTTTCTTCTTTTTTGCTTTGCATTTTTGTCCATATTTGATCATTTGGGTAAATGACTTAAGGAGTGAGGTGAGAACTCGTAATAGCATCTTGGGCGAAAATATGCGATATATTCATCAATGTTTTGTCTTAGTCTGTCTTATTCCTGATCAGTATTCTATTCTATTCTAACTTCTTACCACCCTCCTCCCCCCCAACAACCATCACCAACAACTAACAACAAAAATAACCCATCTTCTCTCCTGTTCCCTTTGATATGATTATTGCATCGTAAACATATACCACTGTGTTATGTGTGTACAAGATAACACACAAAATAAGACATATATTATAACAATAATTTCTCTTGTCCAAGATAATACATAAAATAACACATATATTATAACAATAATTTTTCTTGTCCAAGATAACACACAAAATAGACTATTACATTGTATGATGTAACAATAATTTAGCTGTCCTAGAGCACACACAAAATAAGACAAATTTACGTAACAAGAATTTCTTTGTCCACGACAACACGTACATTGAGAAGTATGTAACTTTTTCTCTGTCCAAGACAACACACACTAAATAAGGCGACTGTACCAGTAATATCTCTGTCAAAGACAACACACACAATTAGACGTATATATAAAAAACAATAATTTCTCAGTCTAAGACAAAACAAAAATAAGATGTATGTAACAGATCCTCTGATCAAGAACACACAAAATAAAACGTATGTTACAGTAATTCTTTTGTCCAAGAGAAAACATATACTATAACGAATGTATTAGTAATAAAAGTTCTCTTTCCTTGTTTTTCGTAAGTGTTTTCCGGCGCTGACAGCTGCATAACTAAGGTCAAAATGAGCGCGTGGGACACACCAAACACTTTCAGTTGGTAGGAAATTTTGAATTTTGCTCGGGTTGCTGCCGAAGCCTACTCTTATCGATTTTGGGCCACCAAGGGATCTTTACTCGGAAAGGATTTGAAAGGAGAATATTTAAGAGAAAAAAATATTCTGTTACTATCCGGATCCGGACCCGGGACCTGCTGAATGAGAGGCAAACACCGTGACCTCTAGGCCACAAGGGCCCCCTTTTTCTGTCCAAGGCCACACAAAATAAAATTTGTGTAACAGTAATTCAATTGTCCAAGATAACACTCACAAAATAACACGTAGATAATAATTTTTGTGTCCAAGAGCACACACATACACACACACACACACACACACACACACACACACACGTACACACACACACACACACACACACACACACACACACACATATATATATATATACACACAATAAAACGTACGTAAATATAAATGCTTTGTCAAAGACGAACGAAGGAAGATGTATTACGATAATTATTTCTTTATCCAAGACAAAACACAAAATAAGACTCCAGCGTAACTGATGCTCTGTCCAAGAACTTACAAAGTACGACGTATAAACAATTATTGCTCTATCTTTGTTTCAGTATCCTACAGCTACAGACTGAACGTCTCCTGGGCTCTCTACGCCTCAAGTGGTGGGAAGGAAACGAAGGGGGTTGTCCTAAAGAGGCAGGAAACTCTGGTCTGGACTTGTACAGTTTGGCGGGAACGTTCATAGTGGCTGGCGTTGGCTTGGCATCCGGTCTGCTAGTGTTGGGACTGGAACATGTCGTCAGCCGGTTGAGGAACAAGGACGTAAGTGAGACTATAATGTGAATATTATGTTTGTTTTCTTTTTCTTTTTTGTCGAAATCTAATATAACAAAGATTGGTTGGTTGTTTTTTTCACATGAGCGTTTTTTCACCAATATCAACACTATGTAGATCTTTTAAGTTAGAAGGCAGGCTACCTGTCAGGGCCAACTTGGGCTGTGAGGGATACGATATCCAGGAACAAAGACCGAGACATTCAACGGAAATTTCTCGTCTTGGAAATCAAATTTGGATGTTCTGCAAGCGACAGCAAAGAGCCACACTGCTTCACAACAGAAAATTATGAGTTTTTAGTTTTAGTAAGAGTTATAGGGCACTTGCAACATCATCATTTACTTGAAACCTAACAGGCTACAGGCATAAGGTGTAGTTATATGATTTGAAGGTGCAGTGAAAAGTAGGTAGATAGTGTGCATGTTTGTGTCTCTGTGTGTGTGTCTCTGTGTGTGTGTATGTGTGTGTGCGTTTGTGTAAATGTATTGTGTGCTTGTTTGTGTGCATATGTTTGTGTAAGATTGAGAGTAGAGCGAGAAACAGAGGAGAAAAACCCTTGACTTCTTACACGACATCACGAACACTCGCAGATTCCACGCACCCCACCCCCTCTCTGTCTGTCTGTCTGTCTGTCTGTCTGTCTGTCTGTCTGTCTGTCTGTCTGTCTGTCTGTCTGTCTGTCTGTCTGTCTGTCTGTCTGTCT
>NW_004797317.1:984991-986114 GCF_000002075.1 Aplysia californica | reverse complement strand
GGAATGAAAACATACCAGGTGGAACAAGAAAAATAACTCAGACCCCTACTGTTTCCGAACCTAGAACATCCGGGTGGCAGAATGAGCGAGTTACCCACTGCGCCACAGGGGATAGGCTTTGACCTTCGCAAACACACCAAAGCAGTCCCAGCAAGGGAAAAAAACACACCCTTTCTCCCCCCCCCCAACCAAAAATAACCTCCTTTTTTCACCTGACCTTGTAATACTTAAGGGATACCAGAATCCAAAATCGAATTCTGTTGGGTATACTATGGATTTTTTTGTGTGTGCGTGACAACAAATAATGGGACAGGTCCTCTATTTTTAATTTATTGCATGAAGTAAGAATCGATACATACTGGGGAAAGGAACCTTTTTCTATTTCAATTTTCTCCTGACGTGTTCTACTTCACTACCCTTCAATGTACTGGTGTGTAAATCACGACATTGATTTTGTGATGCCGTCTATTACAAAGGCTCAGATCACAACAGAAAGTCGATATTGTCAAAATATGAAAATTTTGAAATACTTTTAATAAAGCGAAAATTTAAGAAATAAAAATAAAAATAAAATAAAATAAAGCTAAAAAAAAACTCCCACACAACAACAAAATGTACAACAATGAATCAAAACCACACTCATGAAAGCACTTAGCCGCCTACAACCAACGTAAACATTAATTGTTGAGGCGATTTAGTATGACAGCCAGCACAGCAAACTAGTGGTTTTTATCACAAACATACAGAAGTGCACACATGATTTAAATTAAACATATCAACGCACAGCCAAGCACGCTACAGCATGGTTTATAAATAGATCTTTACATCAGTGCTCACCAAATTACCTTTCAGAACTTATGGCAATTTTCGCACCCATCTCGTAATTTAAGATCTTCATGACCAGCAGCTCTGGTCCAGAACAGTGTTGGGTGAAAGGGCCTCTTTCAATTGATCAATTTAAATCAAAGTTGAAGACAATGTTTGTCAGGAAAGTATATTTATAAGGCTGAAACTCTATATCTGAAATATCTGTCTGTTTATTTATTTATTTATTTAATGTATGCATGTCGTAGTGGTACTGAGCTTTAGAGCTTGTGTGTGTGCATGTGTGTGTGTGTGTGTG
>NW_004797317.1:981968-984452 GCF_000002075.1 Aplysia californica | reverse complement strand
ACACTCACACACACACACGCACACACACACACACACACACTCACACACACACACACACACACACACAATCACTCACACACATGTGTACACGAATCCCTTATAAACTCAATATTGATGATGATTTTCTTGGCTCCATTCCTCTTAGTTCTTCTATTTTAGATTATTGTTCTGTGACCCTACAGCACAAACCAGTTATCTTTACTCACCTTTGAACGGTTAAAGCACAACAATCTTTAGTGGAAGGCGGGCACACAGATCAATATTATGTGACCTATATTTTTAATGCAGGTGTTTTTTCGGCCCCAACTACACAATTATTTAGCCCATTCAGGAGACAGGCTTCCGTACTCTGCCCTGGCCGACCTGGGCTGAGAGCGATACAACATACAACATCCCTACAAATAGAACAGGATACGCGATTAAACTTTCTTCCAAGGATTCGAAGGCAGTGATTATCTTTTAAAATTATTTTATCTCACACTTCTTGAAAAAAGGGTTAACTAGTGCTGCATTGTCTGTTACAAGTCTACAAAGAGAAGAGCCAGGTTTCAGCCTCGTGTGTGCATTCTCTCTGTCAATAAAATAAAATTTATTCTACATGCAGAACAAAATAACGGATTAGAATTCTAACTGAATCCTCTACCGAGAATCTAACTGGTAGTATCTGCGCAGTAAGTGATTTTTCAGACGATAACAGATTTAGATCCCTCTCGACTAGGGTTGCAGTATCCAGTTTCAGAATCTTCACTTTAAATTCTGTGGGTCTTTAACCCTTTCATTGTCAGGCCTGAAAATTGAGTAACAGAGCAGGTCTAGGAGTAAAAGCGTTTTTCTGTATTGATTAAATTCTAGTTTATAGACATATAATTCACTGTAGGTTAATTTTTGTTTGATTATAGGGACAGTGAACTGATCTTCCGGAGACGACCGTTTACCAAACTTTGCCATCCCCTGCACACTCTCAAACTGTTTAGTTTTATTTTCCTAGCCATTCAAACATGCTAGATTTAATCAAGAAAACCTAATTACCTGCTTTCAGTGATAAAAAAATCCTTCTAAATGTGTAGAAATAAGGTTAGTAGGTAAAAACGAACAAACAGTCCGGATGCTTACATATTATTGCGAAGATTGTTTTTAACAAATGTCTAGGGTTATGTCGCGAAAAAGTAGATAGTTAAAATTAAACTGCCGTGATTAGGCATAGTGCATGAATGAACAAAATCCATACATGAGTACAGGGATAGAGGGGGGGGGGGAATGAGGTACTCCCCCCCCCCCACACACCACCTTTCAAAGTCACCATTTGTCTCCATTCCTTGACATCTCTTTTAGTCTCTAATCTAAACAGTTCTGGTGTCGTCATAGATGTCAATCAGTGCTTTCAAACTCTAAAATCATGGCATTTTATAATAAATACGTGTGAAAATCGCTGACATTGCCATGTGCACCTTTTGACACGAGATCTAATCAGATGACGTATTTTTGATAGCAATGGCCAATGGCCAAAAATAAGATAACCTTAACATGGCAGTCACACTAAATAATCAAACTAATAAAGCAATAATCGTTTCGTCCGAATGTTCACACTGAACCTACTGCTGTCACTTTGAATAGTATGACTACAGTGGAAAAACGAACATTTACCGAAACTGTTCCAACTGTCCATGTGCATTGATAAGGTTCCATGCATAATAATAGACTTACTGCTCTAACACATCACCGTAATGCCATTCGACTTGATAGATGTTAGAAACTATTTGATAACTCCGCTTCCCCATCCCAACAACCCCGCCTACCTAAAACAGTATATGTGAGGCAGCGTGGTGGAATCAGGTTCTCGTCAAAATAATCAAATTGAAGAAACCTGCATTTTTCCTCAGGTTTGTGAATTTTTTTCAATTTTGTTTTTGTTTTTTGGCTCTACACCTTTAATTCCCATTAAAGAACTCTTTTCTGTGTGGATTATTCTGAAAAACGTTGATTAAAGGCACAAAGAATGGAAATTTTCAGTTACCACGGCCTCTTAAGCTAAGGAAATAACCAAACTTTGGCGACCATTTTCTCACTAATTTTACCTCTGAAAACAGGTGACCCCGAACTCCTTCATTCGCCAATATCTCGACTTGTATTCGAGATAAATGGACATTTTTTTCATCCAAATAAAGACAAGTGAACAAGCTTGAAGATGATACCAATAACTCTACAGGCCCAAAAAGTGACGAGAGCCTGATTCCAACACGCTGCATCACATATTGGGATCTTATGAGAGGTTAACAGATTTGACTCTCCGCTTCAGGGCCAACCTGGCTGCATGGGGACACTCTAAGTAAGAGCACGACATACATTACTCACACAAGGGAATGCATGTACAACTAACGCATCTTTACTTATACAGAAATAAGTCAAACCATCACGGCGAACCAAAGACAGCGTGTGTGTGTATGTGTGTATGTGTGTGTGTGTGGGTGTGTGTGGGTGTGTGTG
>NW_004797317.1:972881-980293 GCF_000002075.1 Aplysia californica | reverse complement strand
AATAATAATAAATAATAATAACAATAATAATGATAATAATAATAATAATAATAATAATAATAATTATTATTATTATCATCCATAGACATCATGTATATTACATAAAACATGACCAGACTCTCTGCTACACCTAAAAGCTGATGTATTACACCAGCAGACACTAGAAGACCACGCAGGAGCACTATCTGCTTCCAGGAAAGGTCGAGTACACAGTGCAAACTGCAGATTACACACAGTTAAACCTGACAAAATGTTTCCCTTTCTGTGATTTTGTACGTATTCCCACGAGGGTGAAGTGTGGAAAACTCGTGTAAAAGACCTGTCCGAAGGACACAAAGTCAGACTCCTTGCGGGATTCCAACTCACGCTTTACAGTTCTGACTCTAAAAGTCCAGCAACCACTAGATCACCAACGAATCACACCTAAAAAATGTTCTAAAACATAATGTATTTAAACTCGGTAGCACAGCTACCTCAGAACTCACTCTAAAGAGTCCTCTGAAAATGATATAATTTCTTTTTTTCTTCCAGTGGACAAAAATGATTCAGAATAAACAAAGTTACATACAGGTCAACTCCATCGGAATCGATATTTTGGTCCAAAATCGACTGTTTTCAACCCTGCGATACCCCTTAAATCTTTTTTTTTTGGCCAAAAAGATTCCAATTCCAGTGCGCATAATGCAAGACATTCTCGTTCTAGTATGCATACCCCTGCAAAGAGATAATAATATTTGGGTTGAGAAGAAGAAAATAAATGAGCTCGAAGTTTGATATTCAGATTAAAGACGATATCTTTTCCAGACATATCTATTGACGAACGAAAAATAGGACCATTCTTCAAACATTCTCTTCAACGATAAGTAAACTTCGCAGAAACCCAGTTCCTTTTTTAAACCGTAGCCTCCCTGACAGCACACATAAAAGAGGTTCTTTTTTACCCATCGCCTTGCGTTCAGCATCAATGACACTTGCCTCCAGTCGTTAAGTGATGTATTGACCCACTTTTTTTTCTTTTCAGGCCGGCACATTCACTTTTCCCTTCTTTTCTCCTCGAAAGGCTTTAAGAAAAAATAGATCTATAGCGACTTTCCCAAGTCGAATTTTTCCAGTATTTCGTTGAATTCTTGAGGAGGGTACCTTTTTTCTCTTTTTCAGAAGAGCTCTTGGAACCGTACAGACACAACGCAAACAAGGACTTAAAAACGACCAAAAAATTAAAAAAAAAAAAAAACCCAAAGACCCAACCCGGCAGAAAACGAGATGTTGTCTGCTCGACAGTAATCATTTTATGTCCTTCCGTTGAACTGTGTGACGCAAGCAACATCTTTTGGCGGCTAATGATCCAATTAGCGACACACGTGAGCAGCATTGGAGGGCATAACATTAAGCATGTTCCTCTAATCAAAAACTCGTCAGTCATTCATAAGAAAATAATGAGATGTTTGTGTGCATGGTGTCCTCGTATGCCTACCTGGAGTTATCTATCTATCTATCTATCTATCTATCTATCTATCTATCTATCTATCTATCTATCTATCTATCTATCTATCTATCTAAAAGTGCTTAGTCTACTAATGTCAGTGTGAGTATGTATTTGTATGTGTGTGTATATATTATGTACGTGAACAAGTGTATGTGTACGCATGTATGTATGTTAGCGTGTGTGTGCGTGTGTTTGCGTGTATGCGCATGTACGTGTGCGTGCGTTTGTGTGTGTGTGTGTATGTGTGTGTGTATGTGTGTGTGTGTGTGCGTGGGTGTGTATGTGTGTGTTTGTGTGTGTGTGTGTTTTTTTTTTTACATTGTATCTTTTGCTGTTAGGTCATGCTTATCCTTCATTGTTTCGATAGCGGTTTGAAATATTTACAATCAATCTGTCCGCCTCTGGTGTTAGGGAGACAAGATTCACTCAACAACGAGCAGGGTTAATTTTCATGAAAGAAAATAACTTTTTTGCAGAAATTCAAACACAAGAGAAGCATGCATCACCAAAAGAGCGTTTAAAAAAAGCACACCGACACAGTTACGGTCATAAAGTGCAGTGAAGGAGCAAGATGTTAGACAGAAACAGCAAAGGGAAAGAAAAGAAGTAAGCCCTACCAGTGACGCCCTCCAACCACCCGCATCCAAATCTGCATATAGTTTGAGCTTTGTCTTATGTTTCATAGACAGACTAAGGTCAAATTGATAAGACAGGGGACTGACCACAACACTGAAGATACCAACATGCATTACAGGCCATTTTTTTATGTTCGTGTTTTTACGCACCAACCAACACAATTTAGACAAAATAGAAGTTTGGCTTCCGATCCGGCCGTCAGGGTTGACCTCGGCTGAGAGGGATTCCGTTACAACTTCCCAGAAGAAAGACCCAGATACTCGATAAATATTTTCTCCTCACTCGAGACTCACACTCGGGTGTCCTGCGTGCGGAGGCAAAGTGGCTTACATATACCACTACACCATTAACGCCGGTTGGATTTCAATGAAAAGTACACTAAAAGGATAACAACACCAACAACAACAACAAAAA
This sequence comes from Aplysia californica, assembly GCF_000002075.1. Lineage (NCBI taxonomy): Eukaryota > Metazoa > Mollusca > Gastropoda > Aplysiida > Aplysiidae > Aplysia > Aplysia californica. The sequence goes on along the minus strand of NW_004797317.1, from coordinate 977,757 downwards.
CAACAAAAACAACAACAGCATGATATTCAGTTGTTTGTCACCACCGTGCTGTGCGCTGTTTCTCTGCTTAGTTCAAAATTATTGTGTCTTGTTCAAGGACAGACAGATTGCTTTATTTAACTAAGTTGATATCATGCAATACTACGGATTGGATGACAGTCGTTCGAGTCCCAGATTGAAATTTTTTAAACTTGGGTTGTATTGTGAGGTTTTTCAAGGCTCTTAACCCATTTGTCTCAGTTCTAAGGGAGATGGACAAATTGGGAGATGCCGCCTGTTAAACAACCAATAAATAGTGTTGATAGAGTGTTAGCCCATACACTTTTACTCTAAGGACAGAAAACCAGCCCGCACCCAGTGGAAATACTGTGCTCCTAATACGGCTTGACATCGTATGGGAGCCTATGCTCAATAAACCCTCAACCACTGGGATATCCGTTTGGAAAGAAAGTGGGATAAATGAGGGTAATTTTAAATCATTGCTGATTTTATAGTATGCCCGGCTTTTGACCACTGAAATCTCCGTAAACGTACACAAATGGTGAACTTTTATGGAACTGCCTCGTTCGTTCAGACTTCTATATCTAGTGGATAGTTTTTTTATTGTTTTTTTTTACCTTGTCGACATAATTTGGATCATATAGCAGGCAATCTGTTTCGAATCTGCCGGTCAGGGTCAAAGCGGGCCGAGAGGGATATAACATCCTAGCACGAACACCGAGATACCGTACTCGATAAATTTTAATATTTTCTCCTCATTCGGGAATCGAACTCGGGTTTTCTGCATGCTACAGCGAAGCGCCTGATCGCTACACGGCAGTCGCCGATATTCCTGTTGTTAGAAAAAAAGGTTTAGACAAAGGACAAAATGTATCCAGCCATGCCGTCTTTACACCGTGAGACATGATTGTTGGTTTGTGTCAATCAATCTTTCCTGTCTGGTGCGTAATTTGAAAATATTAGTAAATACGACACGACAGAAACATCAGGAAAGGAAATAAGCGCTTTATAGTTGTACTAGAGGAGGTAGGGTTGATAGTCCTCTTAGACTTGGATTTGAAGTGTATGACATTTAAAATATAATTCATATTATAATTTGGAGAGAACAAAGGTCAGAATATTTACCATCGATTTCCAAATAATATGGGTTGAAATTTGTTTTCTAAAAAGATCCTTGGTTCAGAGCCACGAATATTAGGATAATAATCGCTACTAAGCTACAATGAGCCCTTGAAAAAAGAACAAAGCCTCCAGTATATCTGTGAGGGGTATTGAGGACAGTGATGTATTTTTGATGTAGTAGTAAAAATAAAAATGTGTGTTCTGTTTGCTCGTATACAAGTTGTTGTATTCTTTTATAATTAAGACAGCTTTATAAACAAAGTAAAAAACCATCAACAATCTGAAAATGAAAAGGAATGGAAACAAGAAAGAGCGTTTCTGTTTGTCTGTCTGTCTGTCTGTCTGTCTGTCTGTCGGTCTGTCTCTCTAGTCTCTCTCTCTCTCTCTCTCTCTCTCTCTCTCTCTCTCTCTCTCTCTCTCTCTGTAAGTATGTATGTGTGTATGTTTGTGTGCGTGTGTGTGTGTGCGTGTGTGTGTGTGTGTGTGTGTGTGTGTGTGTGTGCGCTTGTGTGTGGGGGGAGGAGGGGTGTGTGCTCATGTATGTGTTAATTTACGTATATTTATGCCCCCATTGACACACTTTTAAGAGGGCCAAGCGTAGTTGAGAGGAGTACCAGCATCACAGCATAGAGAGCGTGATGCTTGATAGAAAATTGCCCCACTTGCAAATCGAACTCAGGTTTTCTGCATATGCAGCGAAACTCCTAACTGCTACACCACTGACGCTAGAGTTGAAATCTGTGAAATAAAAACCTTTCTCTATTATAGGAGCATGTTTTTTGTCTACTTTGAAACCCGCTTGATAGAAAATTGCCCCACTTGCAAATCGATCTCAGGTTTTCTGCATATGCAGCGAAACTCCTAACTGCTACACCACTGACGCTAGAGTTGAAATCTGTGAAATAAAAACCTTTCTCTATTATAGGAGCATATGTTTTGTCTATTTTGAAACCCGTTTGTTGGTATACACGGTACGAGGTCAAGAGATATGATCATCACATTACATTAATCGTGGGCAATATAGCAACTGGCGCTACAACCCACAATTCGTAGTCTCTCTTCTTTTTCGATTATTTTTATTTGTTTATTTGTGTGTTCATTTTGATTTAAAGCCATCCCAGCTACGAACAAGTCATTTCGAAAGGACCAGGTAATCTGATTGTAACGTTTCTGGGCTTAATTTGTTGATGGAGCGGACCCTCGGTCGCGAATTGATATAATATGGACTTTGGCAGAGAAACAATGATTGAGGTGAAAAGATGCCAATATGGTATCATTATTTTCCTGCACACCCTCTAAGGAAATTATTTGTCTTGCCTCCCACGCATAACAAAATATTTCTGACATTTGCTAGTCTCTAACGATCAGGGTGACTTCTCGTTCATATTTCTCTTTTCTGGGCTTGACCTTTCGTCTTATTTGCCATATTTGTTGGAGAGGTTAACTGAAAGTTCCCGTCTGGCTCAAGGAAAACTTAAGCCAGTGGCGATGTCCGCCTTTAGATATAAGAGAATGTCAAGCGAGCAAATAACCCTCCCACAGCAGCGAGTCCTGATGTCAAGGGTTTTGGTTTTGTTCCAGATTTTGTTTAGTTTGAGCTTAATACTCTTTCAGACACGAAAAAGTTCTTTCAAATTTAAAATAAAAGTGATCATATGATCAGAATAAGATTGATGAATAAAGAAAGAAAAAACAACAACCAAATGCATATCCTCCGGTTTTGAAACTGAGAAGGATGGGAAAGGGTTGGAAAAGAGAGAGAGAGAGAGAGAGAGAGAGAGAGAGAGAGAGAGAGAGAGAGAGAGAGAGAGAGAGAGAGAGAGAGAGAGAGAGAGAGAGAGAGTAATATAGAGTGAGAGAGGAAGCAGAACAGAGATAATCAAGAGAGAGAGAGAGAGAGAGAGAGAGAGAGAGAGAGAGAGAGAGAGAGAGAGGAGGGGGGGGGGGGGCGAAGTCAGGTTCCCTGGAAACTCTAAAATAAATCGAGCTGCTGATAAACTGAAACAAATTAGTGTAAATTGTGGAGAGTTACAGAGTGCGAGAGTTAAAAAATGAGACACCGAGGAATGATTGGATATCACCCACAAGCCGAGGAACGTGTGCAACGAAATTATTAACATGTACGTACCAAATAAATACATAAATCATCATCATCATCATCAATACCTTTCACCCCTAGCAGGGTATAGGCCACATACAAGCTCCCTCCATGTATCTCTCTCCTGGGCCATCCTTCCAAGCTCGTTCCAAGTGAGCTTCATCTCTCTCATGTCTTTTCCACGCATCTCCTCCATGTTTCCCGTGGCCTAACCCTGCCTCGCGCTCCTTGTCTGTGACTGTTATGTGATGTTTCCGCTGGGCTTTCTTAAGGTGTGTCCCGTCAATCGCCTCTTTCTTAGTCCTATTTCTACTTCTATATCCCTTTGTCCTGTCCTTTCCCACAGCTCTTCATTTCTTATTCTATCCTGCCACTTAATTCTTGGAATACTCCTCATACATCTGTTGAGGAAAGTCTGGGCTTTATTCAGTAGTGTCTTTGGTGTCTTCCAATTTTCGCAGTCATAGAGGAGCACAGACTTGACGTTGGAGTTGGAGTCGAATCTTGGTGCGCAGTGACATGTTGCTTGCCTTCCCGGCTTTTGATAACTGATTGAATGCTGAATTTGCCTTTGCGGTTCTTGCTTTAACATCTGCCTCGGTTCCACCTTTACCTTCGATGACACTTCCAAGGTAGGTAAAGGAGTCCACTTCTTCCAGGAGAGTGTCTTCCACTGTCACAGTAGGGCTTGAAAATTTTCTTAGCTTCACTACTTTTGACTTGCCTGGATGTATACGTAGGCCAACACTCCTTGATTGGCTGTTGAGTTCCTTGGTCTTTTCTTGCATCTGAGCATGTGTGTGAGAGAGCAGTGCCAGGTCATCTGCTAAGTCCGAGTCGTCCAGCTACTGTCAAGGGATCCACTGTATCCAATTACGTTTGCCTCTGGTGGTTTCTTTAATGACCCAGTCAATAGCCAGTATGAAGAGAAAAGGTGAGAGCAAGCATCCATGTCATACTCCTGTCTGTACCTGGAAATATATAAACAAATAAAAACAAAGAATACCCTGCACCCCGAGACAATCTATACGAACAGAAAATCCTTAATGTGAAAACTCCTTGTGTCTCTAAACAGGGTATACAAATGAGTTGGCTTTGCAAAAGTAATAGTAAAGAAGGATTAATTTTCCCTTTGCGGGTTGTTACGTCACTGGCTTTGGCATGATGTGTTGTATGGCTTGGGTTTAAGTAAATGATGTCGGTATTGAAAATATTATTTAAGAGCCTGGCATTTAATAAAGCGTCCATGTCCGGTAGGAATTGTTACACGTTGGTATGGCGAAGTTCGCAAACAAAAAAAAGCTTGACAACGTCTCTTGAGGAATCTGATCAAGTGTCATGTGCGTCGAAGTCTGTCGAGGAACTCACTCAGAAAACCAGACTGCAGATTCCTAAAGTAAAGAATCAAGAGTTCAGAACACTGGAAGAGCAATGTTATAAATTAAGTTTTCACTAAATTCTATCACATCGGCGTACGGACCTGCTGTGCTACGCCTAAAGCCCAACAGAGGTTGTACACAAATATAGCAAAATTTAACAGGCAAGAGATTCTTAACACTCTCATCACAAAGTGACAAATCTGAAACAGAAATCGGCGATTATATTTCGCCATTCATTTCAACGTTCGGATAATCTATTATTTAAGGTTATTATTAT
>NW_004797317.1:965941-971719 GCF_000002075.1 Aplysia californica | reverse complement strand
GTGAAGTTTAGAGGGGGGGGGTGAACGATAAAAGAAAAGGTATTTTACTTTTAGTCTAAAGCATACTTATTTCGAACCACTGTAAGGGAGCCTCTTGTGGCCTAGAGGTTAAGGTGTTCGCCTCTCATTTAAAGGTCCCGGGTTCGAGTCCAGGTAGTGACGGAACATTTTCTTCTCTCAAATTTTCTCTTTTCACATCCTTACCTGCTGTTAAACAGTTTTCTGTCATCTTCTTTTGCCTTCAATTTTTGCCCCCACCCCTCACCTCTTTTGCCCACTCCTTGGGCTCCTAGCTCTTTCTGCAGCCTTTCCACTGCTTCTTCTTGGCACCTTTTTACTGCTGTCTTTCAACCACACCACAATCTACACCTAGCCTTCTCGGACGAGGGCAAACATTTTTGGAAGTCCCGTGTGCAAGTTGCGCACAGTTTAAGTTCCTTTGTTGGTCCAAAATCGAGAAGAGTAGGCTTCCGCCGCCACACGAGCAAAATTCCAAATTTCTTACCAACAGATAATGTTTAGCGTCCCGCGGCCTCATTTGACCTCACGCAGTATCGAGCGCCGTAAATCATTTAAAAAACAAAAACAAAAACAAAAAAACAAACCTACTGCAAGTCAAGTGTAAGCGAAGCAAGTTCCCGAACAAGAATACTACTGCGACGCACGAGTCACGAGGGGTCACGTGTAGGTGAATGAAATCCCGAGTCTCGCCCAAGGCCATCCTGTGACGCTGAGCTGTCTCTGACATTATTGTAGTTACTGAGGCGTGAGCACAATGCGATTTTGTCGAACCCGAAAGGTTAAACACGCGTGGTCTTCAGATGTCGAAATGCCATTAAGAGCAAAGAGCATTGGATGAATTACCTTTTCTCGCCTGATGTCACATGGCGGAACTAAAACTGCACACGTCACATCCTGTGTGCAGTCTATCAGTCGTATCGTTGGTTTATCCTCTTTGGGATGGAGGTAAAAAGCGTGAGATAGATTAAATAAAGAACACGATTAATGTGGCGGATGGAAGGCGCTTTTGGTGGAAATAATCCGTCTCTTTTCCTTGCGCATACTTGCCGTTGATGCTGACACAGTGACCCATTTCTCACTCACATTATAGTCAGTCGGCTTAAGTCATGTACGTGTGCATGAAAGAGTCGGGCACTATAAAGCTGCAAGATACTGTCGAGGTCGCGAGAAATGATTTTGTCGAAGGGTTAAGATTCTATAAGTTTAGCTTCCTGTTAGGCTAAAAGTCACCATGTGAAACCGAGACTGGTAGCCTTTTCATGTCACATCGCACGACTGACAGTAGTGAGAGTTGTGACGTCCGTAAAGTGATCGTTTGTGCCAGGCGTTAGATGGTTTTGACAAATGACTTTCGTTCGGAGACTGACTTAGACCCTTACAGTGGCGCAGCGCGACATTCGACACCACGTATCTACTCGCGTATTTCTTGGTCTAGTACGGCAGCCATAACTATCTATAACTATACAACTCTTTTGACATCAGGATGAATAGAAACTAATCTTTTATGGATTTAGTTTTATTCATCAAATTATAAAATCTCTAGTAAAATAATAATTTTTCAAAGTTTTCTAAAACGAGCCAAATGCATCCATTTTTGCGTACAAAGACGGACGTCCAAAGACAGGACTAGGGCATTATCTGGAATTGTGGACAAAAATTGAAATGATGACTAGTATGTCAGATTCCTGGTGGTGCTTCGAGCGGGTTAAGATTTCTTTTTAAAACTTGTTTTTTCTGTATTTAAGTTTCTTGACAAAAAGCCTCATTTCTTGTCATACGGCAATTGTCCTTAGTATCGGTTTTATTATGTAGTTCATATCGCGGGGTATCAGAACAATTAACGCAACTCAGATTTTTCAAACTTTACAGGAGGAACAAAAATCAAAAGTTTTTTTTCACCATTCAACATTCATCAATAGTACCTGGACTTCAGTTTAGAGTGTATTTTCTCAAAATAATTTCATTACTCTGAGGTTTTAATAGAGCGTGCGCGCCTTCTGGGTGGAATATGTGAAAAAGTGATTTTCGTCAGAACTGCAATTTTCAATATTTGAACTGCTACACTAACGATTTTTCCTCTTTTTGTGCATCACATGCGTAGCTTTAATACTTAAAAAAAAAAAGACCTTGCGTATATGATTTTTAAAATGTGCACTTCAAATACATTTAATGAAGAGGGCCCAAATACTGCACGCAGAAAATGGAAAATCGTTGGGAGGGGAACGGGGCGGGGGGGGGGGGGGGGGGGGGGGAAATGCTAAGAAACTTTCGATGTTGAAATAGTTTGCTGGGCGACATTCGACTTATGCGATTCGTGAGATGTTCACATCCTTTTAGCCGCACTCTTTTGTTATGTTTTTATTTAGTAAAGAAAGACTTTTTTTCCAAAGAGATCGGGATAACCTTTAAAAGGAGTAGAACGTGGGATTGCAGAGGGATGCAACTGACAGGAAAAAGTCGTGCAGCTATTTTTGTAGCAGACAATACCAGAGAGACCAAGATATCATTGAAGGAAGCGTAATAAAATTGTCTCATTCGTCTGGCTTTGAGGCCGGTATGTTTGCAGATTGCGCTGCCTCGTCGAAGATGAACTTTATAACTTGCAAGGCGGTGAAGCAGTCCACATTATACTCTTATTGAAAGCAAGAACAAAACGATGAATTACGCTCTTAGAGTGGCGTCTATCTGTGAGTTTCGACGTCCATGTGTATAACCATTAACCATGCGCACACCCTAGAATCTTATAGAACAGTTTTCTTTTAACAGTCTCTAGATAAAAGAAGGTTGTTTTTTTCGTAAGGGATGGTGGCCATGAAATAGGCGAATTGAATACCGGAAACGGGGAGATGGAGCAGATTCATGTTTGCTTGTTTGTCAGGCTTGCTGTTAGAGTAGATGAAGGATCCATTAAAGTACCGGAATGGCTTAAAAGTGTTGTTAAACAAAGCAACCATTAAAGTGATAAAATAGAGGATTTACAGATGCTAGAGGAAGAGTGACACTTGTGAGCGAGACAACGGGGAATCATTAGGGCTCGGTGGCTGATGTTGGTTCAATACTCTGTATGTAGAGGCGTCTGCCCAGCAGGCTTAGGCATAGAATCAATATGCACGAATGCACGAAATGGAATAAATTGTGAGAGCTTTTTTTGAATGGGGAGTCTTGACGGTGGCTATTCAGTGACGTTTCATGATGATGGATCTACAAGTGAAGGGTCCAGTTGTTGCCATTTGTTGTATTGTCTACTTTTTAGACTAGCACTGTGAGCTATCCACATGCCATGTTGGTTTCCTGTACAAAGATTTCCTCAACGGCAAATGAACGCGAAATTCTGTACTGCCTTTTTCAGTCTTTGCAGCTAGATCTAGATCCATTTTCTTGTTTTGCTCCTGTAATGCACTCACTCATCAAGTCCGTTGTGTTCAGGGGCATTAACTTCGCGTGAGGTATTCTCCTAGTCTTTCTCTTTGACTAATGTGCCCAACGGGTGTGCGGACGCTAAAACACTGATAGAAAAACGTACTGAAATTTATTCTATCTTCGAACATATAAGGTTACGGCAGCTTTAAGTGTAAAGGTTTGGCTCTTTCAAGATGCGAGCAGCAAATGTTTGGATTGTGTTTGTGAAGGAAAGAAAACACAATTGAGGAGTTTAATCAAATGTTCCGAATCTCTATAATAATATTATTGTTCTCTTGTTTGCGTTCTGGATTGACCAGTGATTCTAGCTGTTGTGTGATGATATAATGATTATATATATTATATATATATATAATATATGATTATAATCATCACCAGCAATCCTCATAGTTTTAAACTAAGTCTAAAAGGAACTGTAAAAACAGAACTCTGCTAATAAATCATAATATTGTTTAACCCATTCCATAATCAGCCTATTGGGGTAAAATAATAAGCCAAGGGAGATATAAACTGGAAGAGGACACGGGGGGGGGGGGGATTTTAAACGCTAGCCTTAGGAACACATGAATTATTAAAGCAGCTGAAACTGTAGGGGAATGGAGTTATAATAGTGTGTGGCTTGATGTTGTATTTTCAGAATGCAATGTTATTATCCGTAATTCGAAGCTATACACTATTATTTCGCAAACTTGTGAAGGTTTGTTATCAACAAAGAGTTAAAACATCCCATTAAGAGTATTAAATGTAATACTGCTTTCAACTCAAAATCGGTTATTCTGGGTTATAGTGTATAAAGAGCCACTTCAGGACATGTTGTTTTACAAATCTATTGTCGGGGATTTAACACTGCGATCGACACAATTTGGATCATTCAGGAGGTGGTCTTCGACTCTGCCTGTCAAGGCCAAGCTCGGGTCAAAGGGACACGAGATACTCGATAAAAGATCTTCCCATACGGAAATCGAATATTGAGGTCTACTGGGTGCGACGTTGAAGCGCCTAGTGCGGAAGGCAATTTGTTAACTCTCACTGTGAAAGTGTTAACTCAAACACGCTGAAGGTCTAAGTAAATTCCAACCCACTTCCTATTTCTTAGAACATTCAAATCGTCTCTCGCACATGACCTCTTGGCGGGGACCCAAATAAGTCCCTCGAGGCCCCGATCGGATGTGCGCACTGGGCTAAGTAGTTATGAAATTGGGACTTAATTTTTTAAAAATCGCACATGGGTGTACCGATTTTCACCTGTAATAACATTATTTAACTGTAAACTACGAACTATGACTCTTCAGGGCAAATACGTGCGAGGTTGATCAAGACCTTATTTCAGTCTGTTCACATTATGACGTAGGTTCACTCATTAAAATTAATACTTGTTCCGAAGACTTGCTTCTTACACAGTCCCCTGACTATCTGTATTACTTTTATCACCCAGTTTATTCTGATGGAAGAGCTGTAGTCCTGGTTAAAACTGCACTTGCTCCCCTTTTCATAGTATTATACAACGAAAGATATAATATAATGACAAAGAAATGAAGAGAATATTTAACAGACAGAATAATCGACGATCCTGTTTATGACCAAAGGGAAAAGGTAAATCTGTCAGGGAAAGAAATTAAGCAGTTGTAGAAAAAAGAATAAACGATAAGATCAGAGAAAGCTTTTCACGGCAACTAACGTAAAGAACAGGACAAAAACCCAGACTTCGATAACAGAGACATTTATTAGGTTAGAAAATGAACTGTCAGCGAATGGGGAAAAGAAATTACAGGACAAGGAACCCACGTCACAGAACGTTTAATGAGCATCCTTTTTGAGAACATGAACTGGGAAAATCCAATTAAAGATACAGATGGAGTCTGCTATCGTGAGAATGCCATACAACACAGCCCTTTCTTGTGGTTTCCCAGGGCATTGTATAAGCGAGAGAATTAGAAATTGCTCGAAACTCGTCGTATTCCCATTTTATTACGTTAAATAACGTCATGGTGCTTGGAGTTGTGGAAGCCTTTATAGAGACATGGGCCAAATTTCGGCTTTGGTGACCCCCCTTAAAAAAGGATCAAACTGCCTACATACGGTGTCCTAACTAGGTCATTCTTTGAGGAACTCTCACAAGTTCTGCTGTTGTCACTACAGACGAGAGAGGACACTCTCTTTTCTCGTGTACATTATTTGATTCTTTAATTTGATTTGCATTCACTGGTTTTTCTGGGCCTCAGTGGGAAAATTGAAAGGCAGATGGTCTGCTAGAATCGATAGTTTCAAAGCTTAAGTCTTCAGGATTGAAGTCCACCTTCTGTATGAACTGTATGAATCATTATGTGTGTGTGTGGG
>NW_004797317.1:961314-962788 GCF_000002075.1 Aplysia californica | reverse complement strand
TTCTTCTTCTTCTTCTTCTTCTTCTTCTTCTTCTTCTTCTTCTTCTTCTTCTTAAGTGAGGTCGGTTATCTAGTGGTTAGATATCTAGGCTTCTGGGTTCGTAATTGTGAGATTGTGGACTCGCAGGTCCTTTCGGAGATGACGTTAGATTCTATCTCTTAAAAAAACTATCCATGTTGCAAGTGATTTTAATGTATACAATTTCGTGTATTTTTTCTGTTGATGAATTTCAGGTCTCTCTTTCTATTAGATGATATTTTGACCATAGTCATTACTAGTTGACAGCCCAATAATCAGAAAATAAAATAAAGTCTTTTAAAGAACATTAAGTACTGGACATAGATCTACCACCCTGACACATAGATACCTTCTGCAGGGAGATGAAAAAACATTTTGTGTCAGATGTGATACCGATCATACTATTGTGTACGTACTAATAGAATATCTAGACTTTGGAAAGACCCATGGGATTTTTAAAAAATGCACTAATTTGAAGAATTTGTCTTCCACCATTGATCCCAGCAGAATTCTAGTTTACAAAGACCCTTGCTCTTCACTCACTCATGACTATTTTTAACAATTGCATTTTCTAACGTAAATTTTGAATTTTAATCTTAGAGCAAGACGAAAGTGTGCAGTGAATCAACGTGAGGAAAACCAACCTAAGTCCCGATCGCTTATTATATGACCTTATATTTAATTGCGAGCCCGTATAAATATTACTAAGCATAAAAATACACATCATTTAATATATACTGTGTAAGTTCCCGCTCAACAGCAAGCTCTATTCAAGTCACCGTCAATATCTTTAAGATAAAATTGGAATGAAGGGATATGAGACAATTAATACCTGACGGTACTTTACTTCCCATTAAAATGTGAGCGTTGTCTGACTTTGTGTCCGAAATCAACGCAGAGAAGGAAGTCACTTCAAAAGTAGTGTACTTGATTTCTTGTCTCAGACAAAACCTTTCTATTTTTAAAGTAGATAATTTCATGCCCCAATCGACAAAATTCAAACCATTTGGACAGAAAAAAGTCCCAAAGAATTATAAGGAAAGATCTTCCCATAACAGGATTAATAATAATTTATGATCATTTTTCCTGTTGCTGATGTTAAGGTTACTGTTGACACTGCTGTTTTCTTCAACTGTTGCTATTGCTTCTGATTTAATTTGTTTCAGTTTTTTATATCCATTCTAATCACTACATTATATTCTTTTTTTAACCTGGTACTGTTATACTTTTATAATGGAATGAGGGAAGTTTTTTTTTAACCCTTTACTGTACACGATCTTTTTTCCCGTTTTACCTATTTCATTTTTTGCTAGTTCAAAATTCACAATTTTGTTTCGTCGAGTGTCGGGTGTGTATTGGGTTCAAATGCAATAGAATCCTTTTTAACATTCTGTGAATGACATAAATTCGCGGATGTTTTTAAAATTACAAGCTTCTCGAATTCCTACAGCGGGTG
>NW_004797317.1:958662-959680 GCF_000002075.1 Aplysia californica | reverse complement strand
CATCATCATCATCATCATCATCATCATCATCATCATCATCATCATCATCATCACTGAATACCATCAGTAGCGAATGACCACACAAAATGAGTAAGCTGATCAGCCTATCACAAAGTATGCTCTGCTTCAGATTTCTTTTCTCCGCTGAAGTCAAAAGGAGAAAATACCTATTTGCAAGAAGAAGGAAAAAAACAACAAAAAACGGGATAATACCCTTAAATAAGGATATATATTTCACCACTAAGACTTCGTATGATCACATCAAATATCTCCAGTTTGCATATGATGGCTCATTACCCTGGAGTTTCAATATTGAATAGGTTGCTACTATCATGTACCTCATTAGTCAAGTCAGCTCATTCCGAATAGATGATGAGACTGTCGAGCAAAAGCAACCACCCCCCCCTCCTCCCAAATCCCATTTCAAATAAACAAGGTAGCCAAAACGAATATAGAAACTGCGGTAATAAGGAAGGAACAAATAAAAGCGAAAAGAGCTTCCATCAAGTGACGAGCCGAGTTTTTGACAGGCACATTATTTTGTTCAGTGGTGATGATTAAAAAAATCTGGAATATAATTCTGTTTGGGCCCTTTTGTAGGACATACAGGAGTTAAATCTGATATTGGTATGGGTTTACCATGACAGTATTATGAGATAGCGTAAATACCACTTGATTATAAAACTTTCAAGCAGATAGTGAAAGAGGAAATGACATAGAAAAATGAGACTAAAACAGATCTTCAAATAACAGTATCTAATCTTCTTCAAGCTATCTGTTTATCCACTTCATAAACAACATTGCTGAACATAATAATGAAAAGCCACCCTTTCCTTCGACAAAGATATAATGCATTTTAATTACTTTAGTCTAGTTTGTCAATCGAAAGATAATATATTGTAGTAGGTTTTAGAGAAACAATAGATACAGGGACACACGACATCCGGTGCAAAGGATTCTGAGAGTCACCTCACACACGTACACTGATTACTCCTCACCACTCTCTCTCTCTCTCTCT
>NW_004797317.1:940740-956816 GCF_000002075.1 Aplysia californica | reverse complement strand
GAGGGAGAGAGAGGGAGGGAGAGAGAGAGAGAGAAAGAGAGAAATAGAAAGAGAGAGAGAGCGAGAGAGAAAGAGACAGACAGAGAGTGAGACAGACAGACAGACAGACAGACAGACAGACAGACAGGCAGACAGACGGACAGACAGACAGACAGACAGACAGACAGGCAGGCAGACAGGCAGGCAGGCGGGTATGCAGGCAGACAGACTGATAGACAGAGGCAGACTGACAGACTGAGAAACAGACAGATAGACATGAACAGTGCGACCCCCGAATGGGAGGAGGAGGAGGTTAGTGGGATCATTCCAAACTGTACCCCAGGAATACTTTCTTACGGAAACAACTTTAAAACTGTTTAGATAATACTGAAAGTGCTGATTTAGGCTACTAGTTTAGAGAACATGCATGCCATGCTATTCAAATTCTTCGAAATAAAGCCCCAACCAACACATTTTAGATAATTTAGGCGACAGGCTACCACTTTGCCCCTCGGGACCAACCAGGAAGAAATGGATACAACGCCCCAATACTCGATAAAAATCCGCCCAGCACGGGAATCGAACCCAGGTCTTCTATCAAAAATGGAAAATTGCCAGATTGTTACATTACAGACCCCAGTATTCTTATTCTTGCAAGATGCCATATTATAATTTGTTGTGTATTATTGAAAACTAATTTAAAAAGTAATAACTATATCACCCACTCTCCGTTTGACACATTCAATTTTCTACTTGGCTACCACGAATAGATCAAACAGGTGTCCGTAGTGCATCGGTTAGGCACTTCGCTGTCGCACACATAAAAGCCGAGTTCGACTCCCGAGTGGGGAGAAATTTGATCCAGTATTTTGGTCTTTCTGTTTAAATGCTGTATCTCTCTTAGCCCTTGTTGACCCTGATAAGCATCGACGGACGCCCGCCTCCTAAACGACGATCTAAATTGTGTCGACGGCGGTAAAATACCTACATTAGAAACTTTAAAGATCAATAGTCACTCCAAGATAATGATAATAAAAAAAGACAAGATTAGGTGACCATTTTCGATAAACGAATGGCGATCTTGCCGTGCGTCACACTATATTATTATGGGAAATTTGTTTGTGACAGGTCATGAGTCAGGGCCAATGTTTCTCGTGCTAAAGGCGCCGTTTTCCGTATTGCAAGGATAACTGGCTGCATCAGGCCAAAATGGATCAATGATGGTTTTTATACAACTAACAGTTACGACTGGTCGTGAAATTCAAGCTTGCTGCTATGGGTCTCCGTTTATGAGTAACGTTGCACTCTGCCTAGGATTTTGTGTGACGTCAACGGCGCCAATTAAAAATGCATTTCTTGTCCTTTTTTTTCTTTTGCAGACATACTTCGAAAGATAAGATAACATCTTTACATTTTTAACCAGACACTCGATCCAGGGCGCCAAGTTGTGAGCATGTACGATCTATAGACATCGTCTGCCTGTTTTGCATAATGAGGTGTAAGTTCCGTAGGATTTCTCGTGTCAGTGACTCTCAGAGGGATGTGCTGTTAGGCTAATAGGAAAAATGAGCAGGTGAATACTGTTGCCGTTCGTTAGTGCACTTGCAAGCCGGGCATGCTCTTTAAGAAAACCTTAGACCTGTGTAAAGTGCTAGTATAAAAAACAACAAGAAGAACAACAACAAAACGACAAAAAAAAAAACAAGCAAAAAAAATCTCGAAAAGTACTCTAATGGCAGACGATCGGGGGATTGAAATTGGATACTTACTTTTACTTTTATTTTTTTATCTTCTGTTGCCGTTAAGGATAGAGGGGAAATGCACTTTTCTACTGTAAACCAGTCCCGCAGCTTTTTCGATTGGGATGTTATTATTTCTAAGGGGTTCCTTGACTCCCTCACTCCACTTTCTGCGTCTTCTGCCTCTTTCTTCATAGCCTGCGTGCTTGATGTTTTAGGCTCTCGAGGTTGGCTGGCAAGGTGACATTTGTAACAGGTGGCCAAATCATTTTATTCTTTTTTTTTCTATGACATGTAAGCAGGACTCAGTGCCAACAGCTGCTCCTGCTTCTTCATTTCTCTGCCTGTCTCGTCTTGTGATGTTAAGGGTTTTGCAGAGACATTTCATCTCGCATGCAGTGATTTTGCTTTCATGTCCAGGTCTGGCACTTTTGGAATTATGTTGGTATATAATATAAATATAAATATATATATATTTTTATATATATATATATATATATATATATATATATATATATATATATATATATATATATTGTCATGATAAGTTGTCCCTTTGTGTACATGAAGATGTTAGGATAAAATAGAAGGGGTCCGAACTGGTGGGTGACAGCATTGGTTTTTTGAGTTCGCATTTCTATTTCTCTGTCTATGGAATCGTTTTCAGAAAAATATCCTGCTATGGTATTTAAACTCCTGCACCTGTTTCAGTCGTTTACTATTGACATGGATGTCCAAGGTTCTCTATTTTCAGCTCACCTTCATAACTTTTGTTCTTGATGTGCTTATTTCATGTCCAATTTATCGCTGCTGTTGTTCGATAGTGTGATTTTGGAGGCTTTGTTAGCTTTGATCAATAAGACAGTGGCCGTCTGCAAATAGAAGATAATTTAGGCTTCTTGGGCTTTAGTTTGCGTCTTGTATTATTGTGTCCACATAGATTATAAAAGGAAGGGGAGATAAAACACATCCCTGTTGCACGGTACTTCAGATCTTACTTTGAACCACTGTGCATAGCCTTCTTCAGTTCGTCCTGAGCTTCTGCTGTTTGTATAGAGCTCTGACATTGTCTAATAATTGTCTTCTGGTGCCTTACTTTTCAACTGTCTTCCAGAGTTTGACATGGTTCATTCTGTCTGGATACAAAGTGAAATGGAAGGGCAGCTTAAAGAAGAGAAAAAGAATGAGGAAAATTGAAGTTAAAGGCAGTAGAATGAGAAAAGTATGAAGAAGAGAAAAGAAGAGCGAAAGATAGATAGATAGATAGATAGATAGATAGATAGATAGATAGATAGATAGATAGAGAGAGAGGGAGTTATTTGAGTGATCATACCTTATAATAAGTTACAAATTACAAAGCAAAATGACTTTAAAACTCTAGTATCGGGGCCGCTTTCAAAACCTTTGCTGCTGCGTCTGCTGCTGCTGCTACTGCTGTTATTGTTGATCCTGTTGTTGTTGTTGTTGTTGTAAGTTGGTGTTGTTGATAATGATGCTGACGGTGATGTAAACATTAACTCGACAATCAATAGAACAACGTTTAATTTACAAGTATGAGTATATAACGTTCACTTTGAAGATGGTTAAATAAATTAGATTTAAATAAATTAGATTCTGTAGCTGGCTTCGGGAGACATTTCAATTTTGAAAGAGATAATTTGATTATAAATCGGGATACCACGCGTGATCAGTATTCTATCAGTCGCGTTTTTATACCTTCTAAACTTCATCTTTTTCAACCCCCACCCCTTCTCTCACCCTCGACGTTTTTAAAAAATATTTTCATAATGATTCTTTTATTTCACTGCTTTGGAGAAACCTCAAGTGCATTCTGATCTTACTTATTTTATTCTCTATGAAGCACAGGCTTCATTAGTTTGCTCTTTTTGCTTTTCCTCAATAAACCACGTTATTTTACATTATGTTCAGCCGTGTGTCCAATTAATTCGTCTGACAAAAGAATTTCTCTTTCATTTCTGCCTTTTTATAATTTTGTTCTTTATCTTTCTTCGTTTTAGTTCTGTTCATCTTTTCTAGTTTTATTTCACTTTCCATTGTGTTTTTCAGCTTTCTTTATCCCCACTGTAACCACTTTTCTTCGTTATCTTGTATAACTCTTCCTCTTTCTCTCTCTCTCTCTTTCTCTATTTTTCTCTTTTTCACTTTCTCTTTCTATTTTATTATCTCTCTTTCGCTACCCCTGCTCTCTCTCTTTCTCCTTCTCTCGCTCTCTCTCACTCTCTTTCTCTCTCTCTCTCTCTCTCTCTCTCTCTCTCTCTCACGTATCCCCCCCCTATATGTTCCTCATTTTCTTTCTCTTTTTTTCCAATCAGTCGCCACGAACCCCCAGCACTCAATTTCCTCTCAACGTTCTGTCCGACTAGCTGAAGCCATGCCATTATCTAAATTCCAGGACATCTTTTCTTTTTTTTTTTTACAATATCCATCTCCCCCATTTCTCTTTTTCTCCGATCTGAATGCATTAGATGTGCTCATTAATGATATTATTATTCTCCACAAAAGCATGCGACCTTCGCAGATTTGTTAGACAAGACGATTTTATATGCGAACCACAAAGCCATTCTAAATAGACGGTGTAAAGAAAAAGAAAAGAAGGAAGACAACAAATCCTTTTATAATTGCTGTGGGCTTTGAGCACAGCTTGCACTGGCAGGTGTTTTCCTTGTTTTCTTTCTCTCACAGGACGTTTAAGCTGTCAGGTTATACACGACTTATTGATTTCATTACATAATGATCTAGCTTTCTAACGCTTCTATTTACATACGTCATTCGCTTTAGATGACGAATCACGCTGTATTGTGTACGTTTAACAACATTACTCTGAGGATTGCATTTCCATGAGAGCATGACAAATCACTACCTTAGAATTCCACAGTTTTATCTGACTTTGTTGAGTTACTAAAACCATGACGCGAGGAACCAGGTGTTCTATCTGCTCTGTCAAAATCGCAAGCTTATCCACATTCTTCAAAACTTGGTACTGAGCAGAGAGAACTTTGTAATTCTGGGGTAGTAAAATATCTTTGAGCCTTTGGTACTTTTTTGTTTGTTTTTTTTTGGTAAAGTGTTTTACGGCGCTCGCAACTGCATAGGATAGGTCATATGAGTGCGCGGGACACACCTAATATTTTCAGTTGGTAGGAAATTTTGAATTTTGCCCGGGTGGCGGCCGAAGCCTACTCTTATCGATTTTAGACCACCAAGGGATCTTTAACGTGCGCAACTTGCACACGGGCCCTCCGAGATTTTTCGCCCTTGTCCGAGAAGGCTAGGTGTAGATCTTTCCAACCAGAAGATCAGGGGTGTGGCAGAAAGACAGCAGTAAGGAGGAGCCAAGGAGTAGCAGTAGAAAGGCTGCAGAAAGAGTCAGGAGCCCAGAGGAGGGGGCAAAGGAGGTGAGGGGGTGGGGACAGAAAGTGGAAATGAAAGCAGACAACAGAACATTGCTAGAGAGCAGGAAAGGGGGTGAAAGGAGACAATTTTAGAGAAGAAAATGTTTTGGTCGCTACCCGGATTTTGGTACTTTGACGGCATTGACTAAATCATTAGCTGTTCGCTTCCATAGAATTACAT
Organism: Aplysia californica; assembly: GCF_000002075.1. Lineage (NCBI taxonomy): Eukaryota > Metazoa > Mollusca > Gastropoda > Aplysiida > Aplysiidae > Aplysia > Aplysia californica. Next base: position 951,504 of record NW_004797317.1, on the reverse strand, counting down.
AGATCTGTCTGACATTTTTGATTTTCGTGAGTTGACCATTAGCTTAGAACAAAATGTTCTATTTGCTGCTTCAAAATCGTAGTATTATTTTGCAGTCGTTATCAAGACATTCAAAGAATTACATGTACATTCGAAAAATTTGTCATATTGTGAAAGTCAAAATTTTTTACTTCAAATTTCACAAAAGTAAGTAATGAGTACTCAGAATTCTATTGTTGATAGGTAGATAGTCCTCTGGGAGTGAACCTTGAAAACTATAGGTTTGATATATCTCTTGAAATATAAAGTTAATGTGGGTATTTGTGCATGTAGTTAAAACAACTGTGACTGACAAAAATGAAGAAAAATTATAAGGTTTCTACCACTTAAACATTAATCTGGAATCGTTAAACTCATAATGAATCCAATTTGTCTGGAACAAACCCGTCATCTTTCATTTAGCTGCTCCTAATTTCATTAGTACTGAAGGCACAAGGACAAATTCTTATCTCGAATACTGGATGTCTGAGATGTGGCAGTGGCAAGGGCCAATGACAAGCCTGCCTTGATTTAATATCCTTTTTTTAATGCTGGATGCAGAGACTTCTAATGATGTGGCTGTTCTTTATGCGTCATCCTCTGCTGTTGCTGCTGCTGTTGCCGTTGCTGTTACTTTTTCTGGTACTACATAATAATATTCCTCCTTCTGCTATTATTGTTGTTATTGCTGCTGCTGCTTCTGCTGCTGCTGCTACTGTGACTGATGGTGATCGTGATTATAATGATAACGACAGTGGTTATGAAGAAGCCTACTTGGAGAAATGTTGAACTGTTTTATAAAAAAAAATAGTGTATTTTTATTTCTATTGATGGACCAAAAATGATTCAAGACTCCTCTTCCTTAATCTGTTTTTTTCTTTTTAGATGGTACTGAGATTGTGTGAGTGGGTGGTTGGCGTGTGCTTTGCTGTAGTTTGCTCCTTCTTTCCTATCAAACAACTATCGTCTTTATCTCTCCTCCTTCCTTTTTATGTTTTGTTACTCTCTTGTAACACCTTTAATCTTCGGCACTTATATGACCTTATTGTGTTGCAAGTACCGTAAAAGTCTTACTAAAACTAAGCTTAACAGAGATTGTGAAACTGGTGAAGTTGGTGAGAATAGAGATTAGTAGTAATAGTAGAAGTAGTAGTAGTTGTAGTAGTAGTAGTAGTAGTAGTAGTAGTAGTAGTAGTAGTAGTAGTAGTAGTAGCTGTTGTTGTTGTTGTTGTTGTTGTTGTGGTTGTAGAAGCAACCCTAATTCAATAGAACAAAACCAGCTAACGGAAACAAGTTTAAAGTCTGTTGTTGACTTGTAGTGAGCATCTATTTTGTGTCACGACGTAGTGGAATCAGGCGCTCGTCAATTCTCGGGCATATGGAGTTATTATAATATTGATATTGTCTTAAGGGTTAATTTTTTGCATCCTAATTTCGAGGAAATAAACGTCCAACTATCTGGAATCAAAATCGCGACTTTTGCGATTGAAGGAGGTGGGGTTGCCTGGTTTCGGAATAAAAATTAGCGAAAAAATGGCCCCCAAAGTTTGATGACTTATGTTGCTTAAGAGTCTTTGGAAACTGCACATTTAATTTTTTGTGTGCCCCTAATCGACGTTTTTCCAATAAAATCACGCATAAAAGTGTTTTTGAACGGACTTAGAAGATGTTCTGTCAAAAAACAAAAATTCTAAAAAATGTCCAAACTGGACGAAAAATGCCGATTTTAATATTTTGACGAGCGCCTAAATTCACCAAGATGCCACACATATTATCTCATCAGAATAGAAGACATGCTCCTGTGCTTTAGAACAGTGTCTTTAAATTCCTTTACCTTTAAATGGTAACAGGACTAATTTTGCTGATTGTGACTCGTGTTCCCCTTTTTATGCTTCTTTCGTGGTTTTGGATCTACTTCAGGTGCAGCCGACTCTTTCTAAGGTTGACACTGGATAGGCAGCAAATTTGGGGAGTAATGTGGTGGGGTGGGGTGGTGTGAAGGTGTGGGAGAAAGGAAGATAATAATAATGTTATTAATATATATAACGCTAAACACGAATATACGCCACAGCACATTCCCAAAGTTTCCAAAAACAAAACAAGCGAAAAGGAGAGTTGTTTATATAAAAAAATGTATTTATCAAAAGTTATAACATCTATACAGGAGAATACTATAATACACATTTGTCAACAAACACCATCTCAGCGTCAGCAACACAATGTACATAATAATATGTACGACTATCCAGAAACTAATGTCTGGCTACCCGTTCACAACAAAGCATCGACTATATACATGTATGTCAGTATGGCAATGACGGATGATACAAAATGCACCGCTGAAAATAAGAGACTACAAATAACAGTAAAGCATGATGATGTATTTGTGATCATATAACAGTATGCGTATTATGATTCATCTAAAACTCTCGTCAACACCAGGAACTGAGTCTTAAAACTATTTGAACTGGAGAACATCTGATATGTAAAAATTATTTTTTTGTAACGGTCTCTCAGGGTGCAACTGTTCTAATGTGAAGGACGTGATTCTAGATTGTTGTTTAACGGTAAAAAAACAAAACAAACACAAGCGACAATTGGAACTCAGGCCCGAGTTCTTTCATCATCTAATTGAATTTTCTACAATCATGTAAACAAATCTCCTACGCATTCATTCACGCTTCCAGCACGTTTCTCATTTCTTCGTTCACCATCAATCAGAATAAAACCTGTGCCGATCAGATACTGCAATTGAAACACGAAACCAAAGCTGTGAACCCGGCACTGATTATTCGCTCAGCGCGTCAACAATACGTTTCCAGTTTCTCCGTAAAGCCTCTAATGTGAACAGCTTTGTTTCTTTTCTTGTCATTTCTGTTCTCATATTTTTTTGGTTGAAAATAAACTCTCACATAAAATATGTTCAGTTGTCCTTCGTCACGTCAAAACGCAAATTGATACAGCTAATACCTTTCTCCAACCATTCGTCACGACATCATTTCGACCGTAATGCATGATTTCTGCATCATTATGCTTGCCATTTCATGTACGAAAAAGCCACACATTCATTGCTCACAAAAACTAGATTTACCAATATCATCATCCAGTAATTGAAAAACAGCCGTGAAGACACAACGGTATGGATTATTGCTGTTCTTGGAAATGTACTGATAAGTTTGGCCTTAAAACTGACTGTTTCATACTAAGCTTGCATTCCACTATTTGTACCATTGACAGATGTCATATTTTCCCTCATTGCCAAGAGAAATAATTTTCTGATAAAGGTACTTCCTTCTGCTGTGTTGAAACGTTTGATAGTTGGGCTAGGAAAGTCGATGATTTCTCGTCCCATTGCTTTATTATCCATTCGGAAAAATTAAAATTTTTGTTTTGGAACCTCACCGTATTTTTTTTTACCTTGGTGTTAAATCTGAGTGTGCATGGGTAAAATTGAGAAGTTTATGCAGTTGAAATTTTATACGAACACTAAGAATCATCGCCTCATACAGTCAATGGAATTAGATCTCTTACGCCAACAAAAACCAACGGTCTGTCAATTATTGAGCTTGTGTAACTTACAATGAATTATTTTGTGTTACAAATAGTTTAATGTATTGCAGACTCAAAGAACTGGACGTATATCGTTTGAAGGCATATCTCCCACATTCAAAATGGACCATTTGTCATTTGAAGGGGATTAAGCTGTCTGGACAACAACACGAAGTCATATTTCACATCACCGTATCAAAGGGGCATCTCTATAATATATGCTGGGGCAGAATTGAGAACAGGCCCAAATCTAAAAGCAACCAAATACACGTTATATGACAATGTTGAGTACTGCATTTCATCGTGAATTAACCTTATAGTAAATTTATGTCTGCATGCAGCGTAAAGCTGCTAAAGCATGATTTCTGTAGATAAGAAATTCCTGCAGATGCCACAAGCTAGAACAATAATATGCATTGCAACTGCAAACAGCTTGATATATCTGTTATGTGTTAAGCCAGGAATGTTTGCTATTTTAGTTTGATGAAGTTTGCATGAATCGAAGTTTATCATTATATCCAGTCACAAGTAAAGCCTTCAAGCATTTGAATATAACATTCTACGATTGTTAAAGCAACAATAAATGCTAAAACATGGCGCGGCATACGAAAAGACAAAACAGTCCCTTGTTTTCATGCAGTGACTCTGAAGATAGAGCGTGGCAACCTATGCAAAAAAAAAAAAAAAACCGCCAGGAGGTGGAGGTGAACTCTTAAACGGTTCTCAACTTTTTTATTTTAGCTTTCAATTCAAGTGCTTGAAAAAGTGAAAAGAAAATCCACAGTAATTTTGAAGCCTTTCTTATTTTCTGAACAGAGTACCGTTATAATAACATCGAAAACAACATGTGAAAAAAAATTGCATCAAATGCTCAATGGATAACTTCATAGGTACTGTGAGAGTACGGTGTCAATATTGAAACTCCAATCGCTTTTCCTGAATATATCTGAACCAGTGTCACAAGGGGCCAGGTTGATAAGTCAATGACAAGTGTAATGATCTTTATGTAAAACATTATGTTAGTTACAGACAATGCATTATGTGCTGTATTTACCGCTAATTGTTGATTGTGCAACATAATTTATGCCACGTCATTGTTTCGAAAGTCTTTGCTTTTACGTAAGAACGCAGTGAAGCTTCACTCTCGCAGCAAAACCATATTGTTCAGCTGAAGTCGCGCTGGTATAGCAAAAATATCTGAAGAGATATGCTGCAAGAAGCGATGGGTGGGTGGGTGGCGAATGAACAATGTGAGAACTGAACGTTCGACAAAACATAGGCCTTTGTCATAAAATGTTTACGTATTCACGCTCTGCGTCCTGCGTTTGGCGAGCTTGCCTTTCTTCTTTCCTTCCTGGCTGGAAGATGGCATCGATTCCCGTCGTCTTCTCACCGCGGGGCTCAGCTCGTACCGAACTTTGGACTGCCTCAGGATCTCTTTGAATATACCGACGATATTGACGTTGTCTTTAGCAGACGCCTCCACATAGCCATTGCCCCAGTCCATACACACCATGCTTTCGGCAGTTTCGGGCAATATGGCGCGCTTTTCATCCCCGACGTCTGTTTTGTTGGCCACTATGACGATAGGAGCCTCGTGGTCTGATCTCTCGTCAAGGATCTGTTGTCTCAGTGACGTTACTTCCTGGAAAATAAAAAGAAACAGAGATTTTTTATGGCTGTTGGTCGGAAATAATATGTCTGTAGTTGTTATAAATGTGATGATGATGATGTTGATGATGAGAAAGATGATAAAAAAATGACGACGCCGAAGACAATGACAACGACGATGAGGTCAAAACAAAATCGTTACTTCGTCCCAGGAGGAAAAAAAATGTGCATTTTTCTCCCAAACAACATCGATACACCATTTCTACGAGCCAATAAAAATAGCCACGGGCGAGTTATGCGGCTGGCGCGCGGGGAAGACTCCACGTAACGACCGAGCCAGAAGAGATACCATAAAGTGTCGGTGCCGTGAAGCTTCTGTTATCGCCTCTCCTGATGACCTTCCCCTCAGCGGAGCACGGACATTAACACGCCCATCATTTCCCTTGTTCGTGTGATAGTAATACAAATAACGATAACCTCCCATGGAGCTGGGGCCGAACGACAAACCCCACCTACTGCGGAACTATCACCATCGTTTACTACTGTCCTTCACACTGACCAGCATCTGGGGGGGGGTGGGGGTTGTTAGTTGCTTCGTAGTCATACGCATAAGAGTTTGAGTGCGATAAGGGAATAGTTTTCTTTTTGACTTAATGGAGTATCTTCATTTGTTCGATGGAACATACATGTTTATCCCTTCTCAGTCAAGCTGTTGTTGTTAAGGTTGTTATTGTTGTTGTAGTTGTTGTTGTGATTGTTATTGTTGTTGTTCTTGTTGATGATGTTGTTGTTGTTGTAAGTGAGTGGAGAGGGGAAATCAAGAGAAACGTAATTTTGACAATGAGAGAAAAAATTAAAAGAGAGAATGGAATTGAAAAGAATGATAGACAGATACGAAGAGAGAGAGAGAGAGAGAGAGAGAGAGAGAGAGAGAGAGAGAGAGAGAGATAGAGAGAGAGAAAGAGAGGGAGAGAGAGAGAGAGAGCCAAACCTATGGAACGATCAAATGAAATGCGAAATATCAATTACAAAAAACACTACTTTCATTCAGCTTGGAGACTTGAGCTGTGAGTAACATTCCCCCGGCTTGGGTGGTGGCGCGCATGGGTGTTCACCGCGCTCGAAGCAGGTCGTATCGATGTTTTATAACACACGCTATACGCCAGTTTCTGCCTTATTGCCAATGCTACTGCGTAATTGAAAGCCGACTCAGACCCAACGACCTCGCATTTGTGGCAGCTCTATCCCGTTATCCGACTCCTAGACCGAATAAAAGCACACGCCACTGGTTTGGAAGAAAGCTGGTACCTCAGCAATAAAATTACCCAAGTTTTTTGGTCTTATCCCCGGGGTTACACTTTGTGTATCTGGTGATTTCTATTTCTGTAAAGGCGTTAGTAAAGTGGGTTTTTTTCCCAAGTTCACGTTTTAATTTCTTCATCTATACCGGGCAAAGTTATTCTCGCATTTATTGTCAGACTTCCAATCGCGTCGTGTGTTTTTATTCAGGATATTGTGTATAATAATATAGTGGTGGTAATGTGAAAAAAATTACAAATTATGCGCATTATGTAAGAGACCAGAGCTCTAACATGGAAAACAGAACGACTTTCGTTCAAGAAAGGATAGATTCGTTATTGCGCGTACATGCACTGTTTTGTTTGAATTATATGAATATTTCTAAGAGTCATAAGTTTTATTATATTGTCATCGTTCTTAAACATTATCTCAGTTAAAAATGACGGGAACACTATAACAAACGGAACAAAGACAATGCTCTTGAAAGAGCTTTTACTCTCCATCAGACTCTCAGCATGAGAGTTGTCACTTTATTTAATGACAGAACAGCGTATCCATTAACTCGTTAATAAAAACTCTATTGAAAGTGGTTTTTTTTATTGAGTTCCGTCCTCACGTTGTTGAATAATGTCATTAACGAAGTGGTGCTTGACTCGCCGGTGCAAAATATGAAACACATTATAATTTTTGTGGCTGAGGGGTTAAAATTGGCAGTCGGTTGATGTTGGTTTTTTTTGCAACTTCGGGACAGCAGCCTATTGTGCAATTTAAATGTCATTCTCTTTGAAGATCACCTAATGAAGTACTTGTAAACTTGGAAAGGTGTTGTGTTTATTTAAAAAAATAAAAAGTGCAAGAATGTTAAGCAGATTTAAACACTGGGATCACAGAGGGAGAGGGCAAGAGAGAGAGAGAGAGAGAGAGAGAGAGAGAGAGAGAGAGAGAGAGAGAGAGAGAGAGAGAGAGAGAGAGAGAGAGAGAGAGAGAGAGAGAGAGAGAGAGAGAGAGGGAGGAGTGAGAAAGACAAAGGGAGAGATAGGGAGACAGAGGCAAAGACAGAGGCAGACGTGAACGCACACACACATACACAAGAGCGATTTCCCACCATCCTCAAGGACCAATAAATAGTCGTTTCTCTCTTCTGCAAACATTAAGCGTTGACCAAAGTAAGCCAAGTGGCATTGGGCAGGGTCGACGTCCGGACCAGTGCCATGTCGGTCAGGCCGCCAATACTCTATCTGCGTGAGGGATGGTCAGGGGCTCTCTCGCTGACACCTGTCCATGTTCGAGATTGATGCGAGTGCGTCATAACAACTTTGCCTTCCCATCTCTCTCTCTTTCTCTCTCTCTCTCTCTCTCTCTCTCTCTCTCTCTCTCTCTCTCTTTCTCTCTCTCTTTCTCTCTCTCCTACTCACTCATTCACTTTCTCTCTATCTTTGGTTCTCTCCCTCTCTCTCTCTGGCTCTGTCTCTCTGTTTTTTCCCTCTTTGTCTTTCTCTCTCTCTTATTTTCTCTATATGTCTCTTTCCTTCACTCCCTCTTTCTCATTCTCTCTTTTTTTCTCTCTCTCTCTCTCTCTCTCTCTCTCTCTCTCTCTCTCTCTCTCTCTCTCTCTCTCTCTCTCCCTCGCTCTACTACGTCTTCCCCTATCAATTTCCCTTCACTTTAGTTAACTACCACTCCATTACAGTCTTCAGTCACTGTCTCCGGCTGTCTGTCCTTCTGCCCGTCTCTCTCTCTCTCTCTCTCTCTCTCTCTCTCTCTCTCTCTCTCTCCTTCCTATTTTCGTTCACCTGCTCTCAGAATCTCTCTCCCTGATCCCCACTTCACATTTTCTATCTTTCTCGCTCAGAGTGCTAGTTTGCGCGCGCGCCTCTGTGTGTGTGTGTGTGTGTGTGTGTGTGTGTGTGTGTGTGTGTGTGTGTGTGTGTGTGTGTGTGTGTGTGAGAGAGAGAGAGATATGTAAGAGAGAGAGAGAGAGAGAGAGAGAGAGAGAGAGAGAGAGAGAGAGAGAGAGAGTTTGTGTGTGAAGCTGATTCGATGATGATGATGATATTGATGATGATGATAATAATAATAATTATAATGATGCTCGCACTGTTGAGGAAAACCCAATTTACTAGAAAAGAAAAGAAGAAGCTAGTGACTTTATATTAAAACTAACACCTCTTTTAATATCCATTCACGTTATGATGAACCAGTACCCAAAACTCTTCTGAAACCAAACACCGCCAATGGAGGTAACAGAAATCGAACGTGAAGCGGCCGGATTATGAGACATTGACTTATATAAAATAAAAAGAACGACTTTCTATGAGATGTACCATACGTTGAATGCATTAGAATAAAAGAGAGATAAAAAGGAGAGAGAGACACACACAGAGAGAGAGAGAGAGAGAGAGAGAGAGAGAGTGAGAGAGACAGAGATAGAGAGACACAGAGAGCGGGAGAGAGTGGGGGAAAGGAGGAAAGAGAGAAAGAGACAGAGGTGGGGGTGGAGGGGAAAGATAGAGACAGAGATATGAAGAAAGAGAGAGAGAGAAAGAGAGAGAGAGTGTGTGTGTGTGTGTCTCTGTGTGTGTGTGTGTGTGTGTGTGTGTGAGTGTGTGTGTGTGTGTGAGAGAGAGAGAGAGAGAGAGAGAGAGGGGAGGGGAGAGAGATAGATAGATAGATAGATAGATAGATAGATAGATAGATAGAGAGAGAGAGAGAGAGAGAGAGAGAGAGAGAGAGGGGGGGGGGATCTTTTGTGAAGATCAAATCCAAGGCAGAGTAATTTAATAATAATATTCAGAAGCAAACCCTCACCTGAAATGAGTCCTCGTTCTCCACGGAGTAGACCAGCACGAAGGCATCCCCGGTGTCTATTGCCAGTTTCCTCATGGCGGGAAAAGCGTGGGACCCGGATGTGTCAAGGATGTCCAGGGTGAGCCTGACACCGTTCATGTCGTACTCGCCACGATGTAACTCTTCTATTGTCTCTCTGTGAAGCAAAGTTTCCCACAGTTAACATTTGCATAGGCCCAGTCTCTAAAACAGAGCATTGGTAACTTTTTTAAAAATAAAACAATGTTTCTGTCTTATGATATATATTATGTAGGCGTAATTTATTTTTCTGAGTTAATGAGCAAACATTTAACTCCGAAATGGTCTATTCGCTGATGAAAAAACGTGAAACTAGATCAGCAACAAAAAAAACCCCAACAGTAACCCACAGTGAGTGTAACTAACATAGTGACATCCGCATGACAAGTGCTACATGTGGTGCCGGGACATATCTCGTGAAAAATGTTTTATTTTTTCCGTGAATGCCATGCCAAAGAACTTCCACAGAAACATATTTTACAATTAAAAAATATAATGTTGAAAATATTTGACTGTAATTAATGACTTTTTGTTGTTTTTGTTTTAGACTATGGGATTAACATAGTTCCAACACTGACGAAACAAGAGTTTTAGTTTGAAATTCTGAAAGACCAATATTGGCAAATAACAAGTCAGCTGGGAGAAAAGAGAATATGTAGGACTTAATGCTTAAAGGGTAGATTCTACTCAAAGGAATAAGCAGAACTGTAATCCCTGTTTTGCATCAGTTTGATATCTTTATAAAATCGCTACACCCCGTCCCTCATTCAAGAAAAAAGACTTTTGAAGAAGACTAGAGTTATTTTCCTGTTGTTTTTTAAAATTTGCATTTGTCTGCAGTGCAAAATTGAACGTCAACCACGCACACTACAATATCTTTAGAATGTCCTTAAAAGCATTTGACGCAACACTTTTGTTGTGCAAAAAAGTATTCATTTTTTCAGCAAAAACAATTAAAGTTTGCAGCAAAATAACACCCACGCATTTTGCAATAACCATGTAGCTCGAGAAAAGACACTGCAGAATGCTAATGTGATTTTTTTCTCTTAAAAATGCGTGGGTGTGCACACTTCGTTACTACTATGCTCTTTACTGAATGGAGAAAGAAATACTATTTGCAATCACAAAGCTTGTTTTCTGACGCCAAAACCTATTAGCACGAAAGAAATATTCTAAAGGTTAAAAAGCGATATCCTGGCAAGAATAGAACCTAGCAAATGAGATTGTACTTGGCTTCAAAAAGAGAAAAGGAGAGACCATTCATCATCACCAAGTGGGCGGGCAGGAATATCTAAAACGGAAAGCAATCTAATGCACTGAAAAATCAACAACCAATGTCCTCTCTATGGAACATGTTTCCGTTTGAGGGAGGTACGTTCTAAAATACTCGCCATGTAGTAGGTGGAGGGCGGCGGGGGGCGG
>NW_004797317.1:938972-940640 GCF_000002075.1 Aplysia californica | reverse complement strand
GTGTGTGTGTGTGTGTGTGTGAGTGTGTGTGTGTGTTTACTCGTAAGAGAAAATGTTCAGGGGTAATATGTGTGACGCGGAGAAGGATCCTGAGAGCGCAAATTGACACGAGATCGAGTACAGACCCCCACCCGTACCAGTAATTCCATTCGACACGCACATCTCCCATTCCTCCCCCATGTAAACAACTGTTTCTAAGAGAATACAGCTTATAGAAGACACTTGCCACCACCCCCTTAACCTATAATTCACCGTGGTCATTACTAAGATATTTATTAGGATCGTTTCGCTAGGCCCATATGTACCATGCATGCAAGTGCATAATGCATTGGAAACAATCAAGGAGCTATTTTTGGACAGCGCCAATCAGAAAGTTGGGTAACATGAACAAACATCCCATAGTTGTTGTTGCAAAAGGCAGCCACGCGGATTCACAACGCCGATTGTATTGCCAAGTTACGCCTCCGAATTTCCTGGCTGGGGAGATTTCCAGTAACTGTATTGTTATAACTCTCTCTACTATTATTATAACCCTCCCACCACCTCCCCAACTGCCTCCCTCCATCGCCTCAACACTGATGCAATGTGTGTGTGTGTGTGTGTGTGTGTGTGTGTGTGTGTGTGTGTATGTGTGGGTGTGTGTGGGTGTGTATATGAGTGTATGTGTATATGTGCGTGTCTGTGTGGAGTGATAGAAAGAAAAGGAAGAGAGAAAGACCTAGAGAGAGTGGGAGAGTGAGAGAGAGAGAAAGAGAGAGACAGAGACAGAGACATAGACAGACAGAGAGACAAAGAGAAAGATGGGGAGGGAGGGAGGGAGGGAGAAATAGAGATGGATGGAGATATAAGGGTAGGACATCGGAGAGACAGATAGTCAGAGAAATATGTAAAAAGAACCGTCTGAGCGTATTCACAAACTGGTAAGACAAATGCTGATGTAGTCATCATAGCGATGTTGTTTAGTTTTTCTTTTGTGGAATGCACACTGGTCTCAACAGAAATGTTATAAACTATTCGTTTTAGGGAAACGTCAGAACGGAGTTTATGTGAATCTTGAATAAGGATATTTTGGGCTCCAGGGGTATCTTGAGAAAAAAAAAGATCTGCTGTTGTTTGCTTGTATTCGGAACCAAAGATGAGCTTGACCGTGCAGTCCGTAAGTATCGGACAAACGTAATTCAGATCAAAGTTGTATTGAAGTATTTCTAAAACGACATTTTTCTATCCCTTTTCTGGAGTTTCGCAGCTCTAATTATGACCAAAATCTGTTCAAAAGCAAAACAGGTTTAAAAAACGAGCCCCCCCCCCCCCTGACAACACTCAGGAACCATGACACTTACTTGTACTCTGAGACGAACTGATCGTACAAGAATTGTGAGATGATGGCGGTCTTGCCAACTCCAGCGGCACCCATCACCACCAATCTGTAAGATGAAAAAACGCAGAGAAGAAAGATTAAAACTCAATTAGTGAAGTATTGCTTTTGCCGACATTTATATTCTAAATCAAGAAATAAAACAAAGAAAAGAAAATGTACGCATTTTAGGTACACTTTTCTTTCTGGTTTTAAGACATTTGACGTTCTTGCCAATGGCTTGTTTCGTACTTGAAGATGTAGATATTTAGAAAAATACGCATTTTTACTTTCTCCCCCCCCCTCCTCTCTCT
>NW_004797317.1:937378-938327 GCF_000002075.1 Aplysia californica | reverse complement strand
CTCTCTCCCCCCCCTCCTTTTTTTTTCTCTTTCCCACTTTGAACAAATTGGAACGGAACCTCGCCAACTGATCTAGAGACACTGACTAGAGGAAAACTTTCCTGTTGAAAGAAAGGACAGACGTAGGAAAAGAACGGATAATGCTGGAACTTCTCCTTCTTAGCATTTTATGATTTGGTATTGAACGTGGTTTTTTTTTGGTTGTTGGTTGTTTCTTTTAAGCGTACTTTTTCTTGGCATGACGTATTACCCAGGTTCTGACATGGTATTTTATGATACGGTTCAATAGGGCATGAGTAGAACCATTACTTTAACTAGAGGGACCTCCCATTTAATGTTAACAAAGACCGAGCCGATTGAATGGGACGTGATGCACATTCCACAGACAAAACAAACGCAAGTGTATTCGATTTAAGGTTGGAACTAGAGTTGCCCTCGCAGTGTTATTAACAACTTAATACACAGCCCATACAGCAATGAATTAATTATTTCATCTAACGTATGTACCTCCTGTCAGTATATCCAATTCTAAGGAAAGTCGTGGACATGACAAAGATAGTGACTGAGTCTCGTGGCCAAAGATCGATGACACGCCTGTTACGTGTCCTGTTTGCGACTCTAGAAACCGATGTTGTTATTTGTCTTTTACTGTAACGTTACCACAGACAGTTACATATGGGGATGGTCGTGCACTTAATCACTATGTGAAAGGCTGGGGTTAGAATTCTAATGCTGTCGGAGCTCTTTTTCGAAAATCTGGGATTTGTTATTTACTTGTTTGTTTATTTATTTCGGTTTATCTATTCATCTATTTGGGAGGGGCTTGAACAATGGATGAATTGCGGATACCCGAAGTTGAACTGAATAATTGTTTATTCTTCCTTTTAATATAGTTTTTTTCTGCCCAAAGATAAAAGAGCCAAACAGTCCACCATACCCCCCCCCCCTA
>NW_004797317.1:934708-936236 GCF_000002075.1 Aplysia californica | reverse complement strand
GTGTGTGTGTGTGTGTGTGTGTGCCTGTGTGTGTCTGTGTAAGTATCAGACCCGACAATGGTGCAGAAGACGTGGGCTTGAATTCCCTACCAGACTATTAAGGCAGAATTTCCACAGGCTGGTAATACTACAGCATGGCGTTTAAATCTTAGTGTACTTAAGGGGCTATGTAACACATATCAACTTATCCTAGCACATCTCTTGGTGCTTTTTTCTCGTTCTCATAGTCTCATAACTGACATCTTTATCTAGACAATAAACAGGTAAACACATGTGGTGATTTTTAAGAAACAAAGGCTTTCCTTGCAAATGAGCAAGTGGGCGCTAAAATCGAGGCCTTTTTTTGGACAGAAGTTCATCACAAGAATACAACTCACCTGTAGTGGGACTTTGGACTCTTTGCTGTCGGGGTGACTGAAAGACGATTGGAACTTGTTGATTTGGAGGACATGGTTGGTCTGAGGACAACAGCAAACAAACTCTTCAGTTAGACAAACTATGCTAATATAGAGAGAAATTTGCAGGAGATTGAAAGGGGGAGGGGGTTGATAGAGAGATTTCGAGAGAGATTGAGAGAGGAGAGGGAGACAGAAGAGAGGTAGAGAGAGAGGGAGAGAGAGACAGAGAGAGGGAGAGAAGGAGAGAGGGGGGGGGGCGAGAGGGGAATTCTACTAATTAATCAATAAAAAGGATTACGTGGCTTTTTAATTAAACTTGATAGCCATGGACAAAAGCTTTCCGCCCAGTTTTGCCCCATTAGATTATATTGTGTATTACTAGGAAACAAAAGCTGTTTATATTGTCTGTCCAAATTACCATTTTTTTGTTTTGCTTCGGGGGAAGATTTGCTTTCATGGCAGCTTATCACACATTAAACAATGACAGTTTGCAGCCCGGGAAACTGGAGAAGGAAAAGAGTCGGAACAAAGAAAGTTCTCATTAAGTCGTGCAACTTGAGATTCTTAGAAAATTCTTGAAATCCGCTCACATGAAAAAATTAGCTTCATTAAAAAGGCGAGGAAAAAAACCAACAGAGTGAAGGAAATATAAACATATTTTAGCAAAAAGTCTCAACATGGTTTCAACTTTCCCAGCAAGAAAGGTGGACGAGAAGTAGAAATGGGCGCATTATCATCTCCACCGTCTATCACCAGTCCGACATAACACTCCGCTGAGCAAATGAGTCAGTCTTGTCCATTAGCGAGGTTTGAAGATGATGACAAGAAAAAATCACAATGAAATGCAGCTCTGATTCTCGGCACATCCAAGGGGGATTACGCCCAACTAATGACGGGTAACAAAAGCTTAGAATGCATTCACATGACGTATTTTGCACGCTGCTGTTGCTTGAAATCCCTGCACAACTTGACCATCTACAAGGTGTGTCAGGCCTTTTGGTTCGAGTGCAAGAAGGTAAAAGTTAAAAGATGAACTTCAAAAGATAAAACGATGGATTACAAGAGCAAAACAGAAACACACACACACACACACACACACACACACACACATACATGCACGGAGAAGAGAG
>NW_004797317.1:931464-933644 GCF_000002075.1 Aplysia californica | reverse complement strand
GAAAGTGTCTGGTGTTTACAAATGAGGAAGAAGATATTATTATGTATTCAGTATCGTTGTTATGTACTTTTTAAAATTTCTTTTGTATATACACGTTTCAACCATTTATAATATAATAGATTCAGGGGAAATATCATAATTCTAAAAGAAACCCAAAAGAACGTCATTTTTCACATCCCATAATTCAACTTGAAGGCACCGGGCGTACCCTGGTCGCTGGCCGGAAAATTGTCTAAAAGTGACGTATGCTTCTGACACGCCCAAACCGGAAAAAACTCATTAATATTAAAACTTCTATTACCAAGCTCCTGATCCAAGAAGTGAACACAAGTTCAAATTTTGAAACACAAAAGCCACGCTGTTTCCGAACCCTTTGTATAAAAGGGAAAGCTGTTCTTTCAGCCAATTTTTTTTCTTTTTGTAAGTTTTAGATGGGATTTTTCCTCTTTCTCTCCTCTTCATACCATACGCATTGTTCCAAATCAAATTTCCACAGTCATAATAGAATTCGACGTTTGTATATTGACTGGGTAACAGCTAATGGATAAACCGGATGGCCACTTGCTGGAAGAATGGTTCTGCAGTCAACTACGGTCTTTCTAAATCCAATTCTAAATCCCTTGTGATCTGGACTGTATTCCTTGCCAGAAGATCCAGAACCTTCCAGCTTTTAAGATTAAAAGGCGTATGGGTTACTTGGTCAGTAGAGCGCTTCCTTATGCAAATGCACGCAAGTCCCCCCACGGGTGAGACTGATATGATTTGCGAAACTATTTTTTTTCTTGGTTTTTTTTGTTTTGGCTTTGGTTAGTTTTTGTTTCGGGGAGGGGAGGAGATGGGTGAGCCTAAAAATGACAGGAAACTAGTCCATTTATGTGTATGTGCAGAAGTGGGAAAGAACTGAAACAGTAAGACAGAGACACAAAGAGCGAGACAGAGACAGATAGAGACAGAGTGAGCAAGAGAAAGAGAGAGAAAAAGAGAGAAAGAGAAAGAGAGAGAGAGGGGAGAGAGAGAGAAGAGAGACAGAAAGAGAGACGGAGACAGAGAGAGAGAGAGAGAGAGAGAGAGAGAGAGAGAGAGAGAGAGAGAGAGAAACAGACAGACAGACAGACAGATAGAGAGACAGAGAGAGTCCGAAGACCAAAATGGAAAATAGAGAAAATAGGGTGTAAGGGCGATGAAGGCGGGGTCGACTAGACACATAACATGAAGAACAGAGCAAATGGCAATATTGTCACCATCAGCACCACTTTGTCATATGAGACACAAGGAAGAAAATCGATTCTCCAGAAAGAACACTGAAGCACCAGTGTATTACAATATTGATGCCCCAATGTCTTTACTATTATTTGTCTCCCCTTTCTTCCTTCCCTTTTGCCTCTGATTCTGATTTCGAAACCAATGCTCCAAATTTTCTAGTATTTCCCCCCATCTACTTCGTGAAGTATTTCCTGTCCTCGTGTTATCATCCCACTAAAGAGCAGAGCAGTCTGAAATACCGTCTTGCAATTAAGAGAGGATTTTACTCAAGTTAGACAGCTTCTAAGTGTTATATAAATTTTAATTTATTTATGAACGTCACCTTATTTAAACATCTTAAAAATCCTACGAACACAATGTTGCGAGATAAATTCTCTACCATCTTTTAAAACAAATCCATTTGAGATAGGACAAAGCCATTTTGAACGACGTCATGCACATAGTTCCTCAACCTAAGGATCGCGCTGATCAGTATTTTGTACCAGTAACTTTGCGAATAATATTGAAATATTGACCATATTTAGATTTGATTTTTAAAAAACGTATTCTACAGCTGGTTTCGTGTCTAGACAACGCCATAAATATGCAGTATTGATTTCCAGCTCTCAACATTATTTATTATTCTGTTTCCAAAATTCTCCCCGTCTGTGCGCCCACTGGCAGGCGACCCAATCATGACTTTCAAATTTATGACGTTCATGATACCGACACGCTGCTCCCAAACTAGTTTTCCACCCTTCCTTCTTTTTAGTCTACTTCTTGCCACTCGCCTCTTGCACCCTTCTGTGATCAGTCTCTGAATCATTAGTCTACTCTTACCACTTTTTCTTCTTTCCAAGCAATATTCCTCTTTCTTTCCTTTCATTTTTTTAGACTAAAATTTTGACTACTCACTGCCCCCCACCCACACACACACA
>NW_004797317.1:929551-931232 GCF_000002075.1 Aplysia californica | reverse complement strand
TCTCTATCTCTCTTTCTCTCTTTTTTCTCCCTCTCAATCTAGCTCTTTCAGGCACATACATGCATACAAACACACACAGACGCAAACACACACACACACACACACACACACACACACACACACATCCGAGCCCGCGCACACTCATTCACACACACAGAGACACACGCGTCTTGGTATTAATTAAAACCCTTTTTGCTTTTGTTATGAATAATAAACTAAAACCATGATGTCATCAGATTGAGATAACATCTTTTGATACATTGTCTCCTAAACTCTGTATGCATAAAACCATGTGATAGCCAATCTGATTTCAGAATTTTATGGGGAGAGAGAAAAATGATTCTTATTCGTACTCTGAGGTCAAATGCAACAAACTGTGAACAAATATGCTAAGAGAATTCTGCTCGTTTAACAATTGCCAGTGTAGGTTGCACGTGAGACAATGAATAAGCAAATAGGTCAGCTCCCTAATACGCTTAAACCCCAGCTCTCGCGTCCCCGAGGTGATAAATACAATGTACTAGATACGAGTAGACCAGTCAATCTCCCCTAGCCGCCGTCCCTTTCACCATTCCCATTTACCTCCTTAGTTCATCTTCATCATTATCATCAACATCATCCAAACATTCTTCCTTTTTCCAAGGTAATTTTTCTTAAAGCATAGTTTCCACCATGTTGGTATAAGTTCCACTTAACATACAAATATCCGCCTAAAATCGGGACACTGTAAAAAAAAAAGAAGACACCCCCTCCTCCCCCCAAAAACCCCTTCCATCTCAAGGTAATCACTCCTCAGCCCATTCCTCTTCTTCGACTCGTGAACGGCAGGCGGTATCATTGTCTCTTTGACCGATAAAACCAGTAAGCTTGTATAACGACGACATTATGATGATTGAGAGAACGACTTTCCCAGTTTTCAGGACTCGAAAAATTCCCAATACGTTAGCGGCAATTTGTGTCAGTGGGTCAAAGCCGCAAAGTTCATTTACTGACTGAAGGACAATAACTAGACCGGGGGTTTACAACGTCCCGTAAGGCATTGTACTCGGTCCAGTTTCCATTCTTTCAAGTCAATTTAGATTTTTTTTTTATTGAACTAAAAAGTTAGAAGCAAGATCTATTTGATTTTAGTATTCTCTGCTACTTTGCTTTTATAACTCATTGTTGTTGTTTTTTCTGTTCTATTTTTTGGTGAAGGGTACGGTTTTTTTGGTCTAATTATCTTTAACTTTTTTGTTGGGGTGAGGCTGGATATATTTTTTAAATTTGTATTTTATTTGTATTTATTTTATTTTTTTGGTGATTGGGGGATGTTGTTGCTCTTCTTCGTGATAAAAGGGTGTCTGTATGAGAGAAGCGGGTGTGTCTGTGGATGTATGTATACGGTTGTGGATGAGGTGGTGGGGCTTGGGGAATAGGGGCAAGGGCGTTCTTTCAAAGAGACAGTTTGTATTCCTCACACGTCATCCCACTAGGTCCAATTCCTGTTGCGCTGGGGGTTATTACCTTGGTGTCTCGACTCATTAGCGCAGGCAGACAGAGGGTTGTTCTACATAATTTGGGGATGCTCGCGCAAGGTTATTTCTTTCATTAAGAAGACTGGGGTTGTAAATTATATGGAACAAGGTCGGGGGAATGGCAGTCAGAGAGAGAGAAAGAGAGGGAGAGAGAGAGAGAGAGA
>NW_004797317.1:926530-928236 GCF_000002075.1 Aplysia californica | reverse complement strand
CTCTCTCTTTCTCTCTCTACTTATCGCATGATCCGTTGATCTATTTAAGGGGATAATTGATTCGATGATACATATTATAATCGTAACTGTATCACGTGTGTGCCAGATTTGGAACAGTGCACGACATGTTTCTTCTTTTGTTCAGGACATTCCACTTGGTGACATCTGTGACGCACCTTAATATTTGTTATGTCCCACTATTTACAAAAATAGAACAAAAATCGTATATAAACGGGACTTTAATCCAATATGTCTTTCAAAATTGAACAAAAAGAAACAAGAAGTAAGTCGCACTTTTCTTACAGTTGTTCTGACGGTTTTTAAAAAGTAGTACACTTATCCCCCCTCAGTACAACGTGTAGTGCTTTAGAATTAAGTGTAACAATCAATACGATATACACGGGAAACGTGTACTTTCGTGACCTAATGTTCTTAAGAGCATGCGGAACATCAATAAACTTGAAAGTTATAAGTCTGAATTTTTCAGTGGTATGCCACCTCAATTATTATAATCTTGCTGGAATGGACTAGATTAAAAGCAGAAGTCCACACTGGCGCATAAATACACACATTTGCACAAACACTCACACACACACACACACACACACACAAACATTCGCGCACGCGCATGGGCGCGCTGATTCATATAGTTTGAAGTGCACAGACATTGAGATAAAGGGAAAAAAATATTAAAAATTGGACTTTTAATGCCGGGGTCAATAAACTCTTGATACCAGATTAACAATTACGAATCCGAGGCCCGTTGAACTTAAACAACTTCAATTGATCTGTGGCCGGGGGGCTAATACTTTTACTTATGTCGTCAGTGGCAGAGTACATTGCACCATTTAAAACAAGTTATAAAAGCAAACATTTAACACAAAAAAATACTATTTCAGTATTATACTGATCACACCACACCTATCTACTGTTGATGACAAGCGCGCCAATTCCAAAGATACCCCGAGCCCCATTTTTCAACAATACTCTCTCCAATCTCAGCTTTCCTATAATCTGAATACCAACAGGGAGTCATAGAAAAATATCAATAATTTAGCAGTCCCAGATCAAGCAGCCATTCAAGGACAGACTGAAGTAATTATCCTGAGTAGTAGAATCTGGTGATTTTCCGCACGCCAGCTACGGCTTCGTTTGTACTACAAAACAGACAGAGACAATGGGTTTTGTTGTCAACGCCGCTCTCTCTGTCTTTCTGGCTCTCTGTTTCTCTGTCTCCCTGCCGATGTTTCTCTCTCTCTCTCTCTCTCTCTCTCTCTCTCTCTCTCTCTCTCTCTCTCTCTCTCTCTCTCTCTCTCTCTCTCTCTCTCTCTCTCTCTCTCACACACACCACCTTCTATCGAACATTCTTTACTTCCCCCTTTCTCTCACTCTTTCACAGCTAAGTCCACTCTCAGTTGAATGACGTTCACAGTCCGTTTTATTTGCTATGATAATTGATCTGCACTGTCTATTCAAAAGCGCAACCGGAAAGTGGAAGAAACAGCGAATAATTTGCCTCTTTTCCACTTGAGCCGTGTTCCATGGTTTATTTCCTGTATACAATGTGCCAGCTGATGACAGGATTATATTCAACTACGTCATCATCAATCATCTCAGTGAGAGTCTAAGCTCTAAAACGAAAAAAAACCACCCTGTGTAATCAGGGGGGATAAATTTGGGTTTTTGAGGATGTCATCATCATCATC
>NW_004797317.1:924949-926106 GCF_000002075.1 Aplysia californica | reverse complement strand
TGTTGTTGTTGTTGTTGTTGTTGTTGTTGTTGTTGTTGTTGTTGTTGTTGTTGTTGTTGTTGTTGTTTCAGACATAGAAAACAGACTGAAAAATGTGGATGGGAAATTAAATTAAAGCACATCTTCAAGTGTAGTTGAATGACTGAATCGCGAATCCTAAATGATTCCATCAGCTGTTTCATCTTTTGTTCCCCTGTTTACATAAGAGTGACTGCTGGGTTTGGGTTTTTTAAATTAAGGTCTTGACTTTGGAACACTAAATTTGTAAGCTAACAAAAGTTGCTCTGGACAAATTTCTACTTCTTCATTAGACAATGATATGCAGTTTATCAGATTCATTAAACATTTCTTTAATCTGATATCCAAGAGATAGAAAAAAGGAAAATTGCATACCATTAATAAATTATTGACTTTGGGGGATTTTTAAAGTGCGATTACAACAATAAGTAAACTTACCTGTATGATCTTGCAGCAGCTGCGGTATAATAAGACGATACTGGAAAAGATTTCGACGAACTCAGAAAGGACTTGAACATAAAGTTTCTCAAGCACCTTTAAAAATGTCACGGCGATTTCTCAACTGAAACCGCTCACGTGCAAAATGACACACACTCACGCTCAAAGATGAAAAATTGTGTACGAGCTTGAATAATAGAAACAAGAATATGGGTGTGACAAGAATGATATATGTCTGCACCGGGCGTATCGAACTCAAATCTCGTGCTGGTTGAGTTCAAAGGATGATCTGCTATACGTCTGTGGCCGTTCCTCCCTTTTGAATGTTCTCGGGTGTGTGCGCGTGCGAGTGAGCGACTTGAGAGCGTGGTAACGTGGTCAATTGACTTGTACAGCGGGGTTGGGCGTGAGTTTTATGAGGAAAACTGCGCGCTCTCTCTCTCTCTTGCGCGGGGATGATGGGAACGGCAATTCGGATGGTGGGGAAGTTTCAAGACAGTATGACAAGCAACCGGTTAGAAAAGAGAGGGAAGGGTCGGGGTGGCTGGTAGCGTCCGCCTCAACCTCCCTACCAATGATCTTTCCTGTCATGTTTTTGTTTTTGTTTTGTTTTATTTTTTTGTGTTAGTTCTTCGTTATCAGTTTTGAATCCTCTTTTGTCAGTTGTAGACAGAGATCAAGAAGAGAGAGAGAGAGAGAGA
>NW_004797317.1:911474-923582 GCF_000002075.1 Aplysia californica | reverse complement strand
AGGGGGGGGGAGCAAATAATACATTTTTTCACAACACAATCGTTTGATTTCTTTAATCATCCACAGACTGATCTTACAGGGAAAGATAGATAGACAGACAGACAGATAGATAGATAAATAGATAGATAGATAGATAGATAGATAGATAGATAGATAGATAGATAGATAGATAGATAGATAGAAGGCAAAAAACCCACTCTAGGCTCGACCGCTTACTTCATTTCCTGTCTTAAGGTTACCCTTTGTATTGCCATAATGAATCTCTTCCAGTTTTGAGAACGCCCACCGAAACAAAGCGATGGAGCTCATAGCCAATAATCTGGAAGACAGTTCTTCATATTTCTGGAAGACGAGTGGTCAGAACAGATTTCATAATATATTATATAAAAGATAGGGTCAGGTTCAGGACACACTTTGCGCTGCCCGGGATCGTAACCTATATCAAGTATGTGTTAATCAGTATAAGCTTAGTAGCTAATGTCCATCTGCACCAGAAAGGAGATACTTATTTGCACGTTCGTAAATGAAAAGGTTGTATATTAAGCTTTTGTCTGCAGCTAAAAGGAGTACATTTTATTGGACGAGAAAGACTACCACCCCTCCCCACTCCCTCCCCTTTACCCCTTTAAATCAACTTACAGGTAGACTTATTGGAGCAGAAGAGTCATAGCTTTGTTAAAAACCCATAGCCTTCCATTAAATAACAATCTCTATCGGTGGAAATTAACTAGTTAATCCTTATGTGAGAGGTGTAACTCTCATGAAATTGAAAATGAATTTCACTTTATTTTCTATTGTTCACACTTTGTCCATCAAAGGAAATTTTTAATTCCTCCAAGCCTGACTCAGCCCAGTGACAGAAATATGCAATGTTTGACTCATGATAAGAGATATGTGCACAACCTTTACCTATTCATTATGGAAACATTATTTATCAAATGAATGTTTTGTGCGATGTGATGTGGGCCAATGGCCTTAAACACTGAATAAACGTACTTACTTCCTTACTTTCTTACTTACAGGTAGACTTAAGGCCATATACATTTATAATGGTACTAATTGTACACCATGACACACATTTTGTATAGTTTATTGCATTGTTGTTGATCAATAGCGAAAGTCGGGCAGAAGTAAGAATGAGCGATAAAGTTTCATTCAAAAGAAGAGGGAAGAGGTGCGGACGTCGAAAGCAACGGTCTATTAAAACCATCTCCCTTCCTCGGCAGACTGCTGTCTACAAATATCCTAGACCCGCCAACTTTGACAATCTGATCCAAATTGACACTAGACTTGAAATACAAGATAAATCTCATCATTTTAAGGTTTCGTTCCTCAATGCACAGTCTGCCCGCAACAAAACAACACTTTTGAATGATCTGACGGTTGAATCAAATAGTGACATTTTATTCATTACCGAGTCATGGCTCAGCCCTACTGGTGACAACGTCCTCCTGCAGGAGCTAACACCTTCAAGCTACTCCATCCACCCCATTCCCAGACTGACAGGCAAAGGCGGTGGGCTCTGTGCTATCATTAGAAGCTGTATCACCACAGTGTGCACGCCACTTAGAGAATATAAATCATTTGAGGCATGTATATTCCTAACTACCATCAAGGATCACTCAACAACTTTCATCGTCCTCTATCGACCGCCCCCAAACAGAAAAAAACAAATTGACCACCGGCATGTTACTCTCAGAATTCCAAGACTTACTAGACCTACATACCACCAAAAAGACTCGGCCTATAATTTTAGGGGACTTTAATTTACATTTTGAAAATACCCTAGACATTAACGTAAAAGCTATCAAATCTATTCTAGAGACTCGTGGTCTCTATCAACACATTGGTGTCCCCACTCACATTAAAAAACACACATTAGATTGGGTGATTACGGACAGTGTCGATAGAATCGGTGAAATAAAAGTAAAAAACAAAAGCATATCTGATCACTACGTGGTGTCCTTTGAAATAACTCGTATAGGGAAGTCCAAACTGAGATACCGAAAAATAACAACCCGGAAAATGGACATTGATCATGAAAAATTTGGAGCGGACATTCGTCAGCTTCTAAAACTCGTACACGGTTCAACATCCGAGAAGGTTGACATTTTCAACTCCAAGATGTGTGAACTACTAAACAAACATTCACCAGTCAAATCCAGAACAGTGACTGATCGACCTTCTGCCCCGTGGATGACTTTGGAAATTAAACAATCTAAAATGGAAAGTAGACGAGCTGAAAGACGCTGGAGATCAACAAAGCTGACAATTCATGAGGACATTTATAGACACTGTAACAACATAGTGAAATCGTTATGTACTATAACAGAAAAATTAATGAATGTACCACCTCTAAAGCTTTATTTTGTATAACAAATCAGTTGTCTGGTAAGAAAGATCCGGCCAGCAACAAGTTTCCCACGAATGTACCTAAAAGTGACCCTCCTGATGTTTTTGGTCAATACTTTAGAGACAAGATATCCACGATTAGGAAAAAGATTGACACGACTATGCATAAACTACCGTGTTTTGAAACATTTTCTGGGGTAATCTTTAATGAATTTGTACGTGTAACACAAGAAGATGTAAGATCAATCATAATGTCATCACCCCATAAAACATGTAGTCTTGATCCCATTCCAACACCACTGCTCATCACACATCTTGATAGTGTCATTGGATTTATAACTTCCATCATTAATGAGTCTCTTCAGTCTGGAGTAGTACCATCACTCTTTAAGCATGCTTTAGTTATTCCCCTTCTCAAAAAATCAAATCTTTCCCCGGAGGAGCTCAAGAATTTCAGACCTGTCTCCAACCTTCCCTTTTTATAAAAAATCTTGGAGAAAGTTGTTTTGGTTCAATTGAAGAATCATTTAAAAGAAAACAATTTATATGAATTATATCAATCTGCCTATCGGCAATTTCATAACACAGAAACTGCGCTATTGAAAATATACAACGACCTCTTGTGTGAGGCAGATGAGAACAAAATATCAATTCTTTCTCTTCTTGATCTTAGTGCTGCCTTTGACACTATAGATCACACTATTCTTATTGAACGATTGTTCAACACGTTTGGCCTGTCTGGCAGGGTTCTTGACTGGTTTAGGTCCTACCTGATTGGTCGTACACAATCTGTGGTTGTGCACGACTCTCTTTCGTCAATTTTTAAGCTAGACTTTCGAGTGCCTCAAGGTTCAGTATTGGGTCCAATCTTGTATACGTTATATACGCAGCGCTTGGAGCTGTTATTAGAAAGCACAATATGAATTATCACATGTACGCTGACGATACACAGTTATATAAATCTGTTCCACCGTCAGATGTTGAAACCTTGCTTACTACGATGGGTCTGTGCATTGATGACATCAAAAAGTGGATGGTTGATAAAATGCTCCAGCTTAATGAAAATAAAACGGAAATTCTGTTATGTAACCCAAAGAAAAGCCATATCCCCGTAGACATTGGTCATATTTGTACTGTATTTTACTAACAAAGCAAAAAATCTGGGAGTGTATTTTGATTCAAAATTGTCATTGGAACATCATATCAATTATTTATGTACCATTTTATTTTGTGAATTGCGTAGAATTGGTCATATGTCTATGTTTTTGAACGAACACTCGTTGAAAACGCTCGTGTCATCTTTCTTGTTTTCACGCATCGATTATTGCAATGCTTTACTAGCTAACTTACCAAATACCTTTCTTCACAAGTTACAACGTTTTCAAAATCATGCTGCTAGGCTTGTACTAAAGAAAAAGAAGAGGGACCACATTACTCCCATGTTAAGAACGTTGCATTGGCTTCCCGTGTCAGCTAGAATGTCATATAAAATTGTAATATTATGTCATTAATGTGTCAATAACAAAGCTCCCTCATATCTTAGTGATCTCATCCAGATTTATGTTCCATCTAGATCACTAAGATCAGGTGACCAGTATCTTTTACGAGTTCCTAGAAAAGGCGGTAAAAAATTAGCCGAAAGATCGTTCGCCCACCTTGCTCCGTCAGTTTGGAACTCTCTTCCCCAACCCATGAAACATACAACATCTGAGTCTGAATTTAAAAAATCTTTAAAGACACATTTAATGATATCCTTTTTAAGTTAGTAGATTCATGTTCAATACAATGTTATGTAAATGTCTATGTATCCATTTATGTATTTTGTGAATTGCAGTGTATACATTATTTTATTCTCATTTCGTGACGATGTGTAATCGTGTGCGTGTGATAAGCAAGTAGATGTGTGTGTGTGTGTGTGTGTACGTGTGTGTGTGTGTGTGTGTGTGTGTGTGTGTGTGTGTGTGTGTGTGTGTGTGTGTGTGTGTGTGTGTGAGTGTGTGTGTGTGTGTGTGTGTGTGTGTGTGTTTGGCATACAAGTGTGTGCACATGTGTGTATATATGTGTGTGTGTTTGTGTGTATATGAGTGTGTGAGTGTGTGTGTGTGTGTCGCGTGCATGAATATTTTTCTTACATGCATTTATGTAAAGCGCCTAAAGCTGTGTTTACACGGGAGTGGGCGCTATAGAAATGATCTTCATTATTATTATTATCATTATAGTGACTACGATGACAAAAACATTCTTTAGGCAGTTTTATTTATGGGCATGGCGAACACACATAACTTTGCCGACCGTAACCAAAATCTAACTGCTAATTTGAGTTTGACTGTAATAACAATATTCATTTTGATACTAGCTTATCAGTAAAGCCTACTCGAACCTACTGACAGCATCATTCACACTAGACTAGATTCAGCACAAAGGCTCTAGCAATGGGAAATTTCTTGAACAAGAATAACGCCAATAAGGCAACCAGTGCAACGCTTGGAAAACCCTTCATCCCCTCATTATAAAGCTCCCACAACTAATTGGGTGAAGTCGTGAAGTTACCTGAACTTTCGATTGATGACACTCAGCAGATCTCGACTTGTTACTCGATATTGCCCTATCTTCATCAACAAAATCCCGGGGACTTAATTGAAGTCTACAGGCACTAAGAGCCGTGACTGGGATGTAATGTTAGAATCTTCATTGTTGGATGCACTAGAAGTAAGTTCGATTACGTGTGTATCTATATGTCAGCTCAGCCAGCCTGGGTTAGCTCTGACAGGTTGGGTCCAAGCTGCCCATATTCTAGAGGATCTAAAAATATTGATAACATTGTAAATTTACACATTCAATTATAATTAGTCGCTCAGTGAACGCCTCTTTCGTCAGCTCTTCTGGATGCAAGGACAAACGTTTTGCATTGAGTAATACATAAAATTAAAATTCTTCTGTATAATTACTTCTCGTCCTCTAGTATCGGTTGTCCAATCTAATGCAATACCAATTACTTCGTCCCAGTCCAGTGTGTACCCCAGATGTTTGCAAACATACACCATGTGAGTTAAAAGGAACAATTTTGGGGTAGGGGGAAGTTAGAAGGGTCGACTTGTTACGCATTTAGAACTAGGAACCCACCCTGACTGTTTTTCTTAGATCGTAGTTATAGGAGGAGAACACAAACACGATTCAATCGAACCGACGGAAACAATTATGGAAATCACTTCGACCCAGCCCAATTTACAAGGCAGGTATTGACAACCACACATATGCTCACGAGACAAAGAGAAAAAAGGTTTTAGAGCACGTGCCGACATTGGCCTTCGCCAGCTTGTCAGCTAACTTATTATTCGCCCTATTTCTAAGGACATGATGTATGAGACCGACACGAGCTAGTTAAAATCGATCCACAGCACACTGTGGCAATGTAACGTGTGCAAAGTGATTCAGCAGAGAACTCTTAGTTTGACGCACTTTTATATTCCGCAGTCTGTTTTGTAATAAATTAGTTGTTCGCCACAGCACGCCAAAGAATTGGGTTCTATTCAAAGCATGGAAGTCTGTGGTACCAAATATCTCCGTCCTCCTGCTAGTTTTGAATGCAACGAATGTCGTGTTGTACTTATAGCCACCCTCCCAAACAATCTCCATTATGTTGATGGGGTTATGTATAAAACATTAGAATCAGTCATACTTTTGCACCAGTTACGACCTTCGATCGATCGTTCAAAGTGATATATTAGACACACTTTTCCAGAGACTGATCTTGAGTTTCCTAAGGAGAAAGCTTCTCTATCTGTGAATAAAGAGTGTTCCAGAAGTTTACTCATCAAAACCCTAAACACTGACTAATAGTATGTTGTAGTGTGTTGCTTTTCTGGAATATTCACCCGAAACTTTCTTGGTTGATAAATCAAGTTATCTAAGGGTATCTAATCTTATTTGTATATTCCACACGTATTTCTCTTCTTTTTTTAAAATAGATTTGTTAAAACGGTATTTGGATTCTTATTTATTTATTTATTTTTTTTTTTTTTGGGGGGGGTTTTTGCGGTTTTTTTTCTTTTCGTTCGTACTGTTGAACTTCAACTTCAACGAGTGTACAGAGTTCCTCCAGTTGCTACGCCGTTTTACGTCTGTAAGACCATTGACCTCAAAAGACAAAACAAAAACAAAAGACTAAAAAAACAAAACAAAAAAAAGTGAGGAAAATTATCCTCGCTACAATCTGCGAAGCCTCTCGAGCCAGCATGATGTTGGTGGTTCCACGTTGTCTCCAGAACAAAACGTCAGGTTAATCGTATTAATCTAGAAACTCTCTCTGGCCACCTCCAGGCCATCGACCCTGCCTCATGCCATCCGACATGAGTGCCATAGTTTACACAGTTTGAATTCTCCTTCTTCTGTGTACCTCTTCTATTCGCCCATGGCGTAACTAACTATAAGTGATGCAGCGTGGTGTAATCAGGCTCTCGTCAATTTTTGGCATGTAGAGTTATTGGTATCGTCTTAAAGTTTGTTCACTTGTCTATATTTGAATGAAACAAAAATCAATTTATCTTGAATACAAGTCGAGATATTTGCGAAAGAAGGAGGTGGGGGTCACCTGTTTTCAGAAGTGAAATTAGTCAGAAAATGGTCGCCAAAGATTTGTTATTTCCTTAGCTTAAGAGTCCGTGGTAAATGAAAATTTACATTTTTTTGGTACCTTTAATCAACGTTTTTCAGAAAAATCCACACTGAAATGGGTTCTTTAATGGGCATGAAAGGTGTTGAGCCAAAACCGAAAAATTTGATAAAAATTCACAAACCGGTAAAAAAAAGGCAAGTTTCTTCACCTTGATTATTTTGACGACAGCCTGATTCCACCACGCTGCCTCACATAAGATCTTCCCTCACGGAAAAGATGATGTTTATGTACATGACCATTTTATCCACATAGAACGAAGAAGCATCCCCTGCCTGAGGCAGACGTAGCCACGTGCCATTTTCGATTGAATGGAAACTGTTTGTCCGGAGGCTGACATCGACCCAGTGTTCCTCTCAAAGCTTACAATTTCGTGACGCTGAGTTTGTTGGCTCAACAACGATTATTTGAACTGTTTATTGCGGTCAGGTTTAATGTTGCTTTAAAAGCAGGTTGGTTAGTTATAGTTGAGACTTTTTGTTGACTATACGTCTACTCTTGAACTGAGGCTCCAGTGGTCGGTTGAGTAATGAGTCCAGACTTAAGGACAATGTAAAGCAAGGGTCGTTGACACAGGGTTTAGATTGGTGGTCACTGGAGTGTGTCCTTGAGCAAGACACAATAGTCCTAGTTTAAAAAATCAGTGGAATGGAATATTTGTAGAACTGTCTGCATTTGTGTGATATTCTGTTTTGTATTCTTTGTATGTATATTTGTGTGTTTGATTATGTACTTAGGTATTTGCCATTGTAAGCCAAATTTCCCGTTCAGGATCAATAAAATTTGGACTGTTTATTATTATTATTATTATTGTCATTATTATTATTATTATTATTATTATTATTATTATTATTATTATTATTATTATTATTGTTATTGTTATCATTAGTAGTAGTAGTAGTAGTAGTAGTAGTAGTAGTAGTAGTAGTAGTAGTAGTAGTAGTAGTAGTAGTAGTTTATAAACCTATGTGAACCTCACTTTAAAAATCATGCTTTTGATAAGACCAAACTCTAAATCTTCAGACTGAACCTCCGACTGATCCCTACGTACTCTGTTCTTTCTCGTTCCTGGTAACACCCTTCTGTATACTACGATCAAAGAACGTTTTTCACTCACAGACATACTATGTCTTTTCCCATAGAGGTTAGAACTCCTCAATTTATGAAATGGTCAGCTGAGCAGAGAGCACTTGTGGGGCATCATGGTAAAATCAGGCGCTCGTCAAAATAATGAAACTGAAGAAACTGGCATTTTTCTGTCAGTTTGGCAATTTTTTAATAGAATTTTTGTTTTTTGGCTTTACACCAATGTTGTCCGATTAAGAACACATCTTTGGGTGGATTTGGTGAAAAACGTCGATTAAAGGCACAGAAAATTAAAATTTTCAGTTTCCACGGACTATCAAGCTGTTGAAATAACCAAACTTTTTGAGGCCTTTTTTCTCGCTTATTCTACCTTTGAAACCTAGGCGACCCCACTTCCTTCAATCTTAAATATCGTAACTTCTATTCAATATAGATGGGCATTTTTTTTCGCCGATTGCAAAATAGTTGAACACTTTTTAATAAGATGATACCAATAACTCCACATGCCCAAAAATTGACGAGCGCCTAATCCCACCACGTTGTGACACAACTGACAAGTTTGAAGTAGGAGAAAACTCGATCTTTGGAGGAAAGCCAAACTATGAAATGTTACTGAATGTTCTTTTTTGTTACATTCACACCTCGTTTACAACATGACGTTTACTATTTGAAATTGAGTGTTTGACTAATAAATCCAGGCACACAGCAGGTAACTGAAAGAGGTCATGACCTCGGAGAGTTATGGGACAAGGAACTTCGAAAGTGGTAGGGGCCAAATTTTCTCCAAATGTCAGTATGTCAATTTGCATAGAAACGACCTGATTTAGCCATGTCAGTTATACGATGTTGGCTTGTGGCATTGAAAGGAATACAATTAGCTCTATAAATAAGGTGTCAGCAATATTCACTGCGTCTTTTCAAATTCTTTGGATTTGGCTCACCGTGACATGACGGTTTTAGCTAGTTCCTGGTAAACCCTTTTTGTGCTGGTACTTCATTGACTGCACAGAGTGGGTCAGCTGTACTGTATGAAGCTAACTAAGCTATCAATCATTGTTTGATATACTATATTTACCGTTTGTCTCTTTAAGCAATTGTTCCATCTAGCATATATTATAACTCTTGTCTTGTATGTACTTGCTGAATGCTACTACAACGACATTAAAAATTGAAGATAATTTCAATGAAACATATTTCTGGGCTTCGGTGTATGATTATCGATGACGGTAAATGTAATGCACAGCATCCAAAGGACTATGATTATAATCTGTAGGAAGTACAAGCAAAAATAATCAAGGTGAAATCTCACAACACATATCGATTAATGCTTGAGCAAAAGGCATGGGCTCACGATGTATCTCGTAAATGAGAATTCATAAGATCACATGTCCTGTCTCCAAGACACCTGTAACACCAGATTTGTACTTTGTAGAAAATTGATCAGTTTGTTCGAAAAATACGAGTATCACGGCAAAAATAATACAGTTGCTCAGTACCTCTGTTTTAGTCGCACTTTTTAAGACTTGATACATTTTGAACACATTTCCTTTACCATCATCATCAAGTGCCAGATCTGCGACGGAAATTGGCGATCGTGGTTCGCCATTCATCCCTAGGATGCTACAAAAAAACCCCTAAAAATATCAATTATCATCGTTCCGAATAAATTGCTCTGGGTGTGCCTGTGCCTCGTTTGCCTTCAGTCTTACCACTGACAGTTTGATGTTTAAGGCCCTTATGTTTGTACAAGTGTCCGAGACACTGTAATTGGTACTTCCTAATTGTTTTAACAGCGAGTGGCTAACGTGGGATTCTTCAAGCACTATTTCGTTTGGTTTTTTTAACACGAGAATTTTGTTTTGTAGTGGTATACAACAATCGATCGTGACAGTATCCTTTCGTTCTTTCTTTTTCTTTTCTAAAAGTTCAATTTCAGGGCAGTAAACTGCTATGTCTTCCAAATGACCTCTGACCACTGTGAACTCCATATCACTATTATTATGATTAACTGGTCTTGACCTGCAAGTACATAGTATCTACTTACTGAACATCGACCCTTTGCCTTCCATGCTAATTAATTTCCTCTTGAGCGCTTGGAGGAAATTAGTCTGTTCATAGCTTGTTTTTTGTTCCAGTCTCCTCCTCTCTTCACGTGACGACCATGAGTGAGCCAGAGCGACATTAGCTCAGATGTATGTTCTCTATAATACTCCACTGGTCATGGGCACGAGATGTTTTCGTTTTAGTAGAGGTTTTTAAGGTGCTCGCAACTGCATAAGGTCATATGAGCCCAAGAAGATTAGAGGTGTTACAAGAGAGTAACAAACATAAAAAAGAACAAGGAGAGATAAGGATAATAGATGTTTGATAGGAAAAAAGAAGCAAAACACACCAGTGCACCCGCCAACCACCCACAGGGCACGAGATGGCTGACTGGAATGTTTGCTTGTCTTTCAGAAGGTCAAATATATTATGAATAGTAATTATTAAGAAGAAGCAAGATTTAATCTCCATATCCTTCATTTTTAAATGTTTTCATTCGGTTTGAAAAAAAATGTTTTCCGCATATAAAATAAAAAAGTTTGTTGTAAATAAATAATCAATAAACAATAATAGTACACGGCCGAAAAGATAAACTGCTGCTGTTGCAAGCATTATCTGATGCCTATAATCTGGTTTCACTTTACGTGAAGAAGAATACATTAATAATAATAATATTTCCTTGTTATGCCCAGTGACCGCTCCACGACTCACAATTTTCAACTACCTGCCATACACACTCCAGAGTGGAACACATTTTAGATGTGCCGTATTTCGTTAGAGCATCAATTTTTGGGACAATACAGCCTCAAAGTAGAACGTCTGTATGAATAAAAACTACGATCTTGACAGCAAAGTCAAATTGTCAGCCGAAAGAAACAACAAATTACTGTTCGACTTCCTTTCGACAAAGTGCGTGGAATTCCGAATACGTTGTAATTGTTTCTTTTCGTTAGAACGTAAGATTCGTTTTGAAACTGTCTGCAAGGTTTCACTTTTAAAATAGGATCTGAAAAATCTTAACCAGACAGTTTGAATAATTGTGTTACTCATGTTGCCACCTGTACCTCCAAGACAGGAGAAACTGGGTCAGCTGTACCATAAAAAACATGTTATGAGCTACTGAAGCACATCAAAGGAACCGTCCCTTTTCGTTACCTACAAGGAACATTCTATAAGAAAATACAATCACATAAATCGTTATGTTTTTATATTTAAAAAAAAAACTATCTTGACATATTATGACAAATATGAATACAATATCATACAGCATTGAGCTACGTTTTTGGAAAGGCGCTATATAAATGTTTTATACTATTATTATTATTATTATTATTATTATTATTATTATTATTATTATTATTATTATTATTATTATTATTATTATATATTATTATTATTATTATTATTATTATTATTATTAACATTATTATTATTATTATTATTATTATTATTATTATTATTATTATTATTATTATTGTTAACCTCCAACTGTAACTTTATCTGCCTTGGCCCTGGTGTCGCGGTAATGCGATACACTTTATTTTTGTGCTTTTACATTTTGATTGAGCACTGGCACATAATGTAAGACGAAGAACTATGCTTTTTAAAACTTACAACATAGGATAGTGCCAGACAAAATAACAAGTCGAAGAGACGAGGAAAGGGTTTTGTGTTTTATCTTTCATCTCTTTTTTTTATTTTGCTATATATACATGTAACTGTTGAATAGTGCAGAAAGGCAAGATTAAAAGAAGCTCTTAACAGTGCGAAGAGTCTGATGTTTCACTGGACAGAGAAATCCAATAGGATTATTCTTCAGGGCTCCATTTGGGCCAAAACACAACACGTTAAAAATATTGACACGATTCCTGTGGAGTTGCATACTGTGAATTATCCAGTCAGACAGTGTACAAGAGCGCATTTCCAAACGGTTGTCTGAAAATGTAGGCCTTCAT
>NW_004797317.1:898974-906474 GCF_000002075.1 Aplysia californica | reverse complement strand
AATATCCATATTTTACTGACCGGCGAGAAAGACAGTAGCCCCTCGTGCTTTGATGGCCAGCCTTTTTTACCTACGCCCAAGGGATCATCTTCATCCCCATCTAAGCTTTAGCTTTGTTTTCTGTGATTCACACGGGAATATCAATTAATATTAAGCTCTCGTTCTATTGGCCATTTCTCTGTTTATTGTTTTGAATGAGGGAATATTAAGCAGCAAAAGCATTACTTACACTTCATTACTGCCTTGCAGTTTGTGTACCCTACCACTTGTTTTTTTTTACCAGAGCACAATAGCATTTTAATCTTCTGTCCACACTTTCTACTTCAAAACTCTTGCATTTTTTTTTCAAACGGGAAAAAAGGGAACTGATTTCGAATAGATACTTCGTTTGTTTGCATTTTGTTTTACCGCGCTCCCAACTAAATAAGGTCATACGAGAACGTGAAACACAAGTTGGTTGCATTCACAAAAGTTCACAACATTGCTCGGTTTTACTTCATGGTAATGCTAAATACTTCATGGTTAAAAATCCAGTTTAAAAAAAAGATTTGAAAATACAAAGTGCAATTTACATTTTAAAACAACAACTTTTTAAAGCACAGCGTATAGGCTAATGGCTTTTGAAAAAATCGGAGAATGAGTATTTCCTCCAGGAGGAGGAAGAAGAGTGTTATTTTTCCTGGGGGTCTACGTTACTCATGAAGTGGAATACTTAAAGAGAACAAAACTCTTGGTCTTTACTTTACATGCCCCAGAGATAGTGCCATTTCATAAAAGTGAAGAATGAATGAGATACCGTTAAACGTGTTCAGTCATTTCATGATAGTGCAAGGGTAGCAGGTTTCTTGTAAATGTCATGCGGCCCAAATCTGAGCAGATCGTAAGCGTGAGACATCATTATCGCAACGGAGAACAGCCTTAAACTTTAGGTCCATCCTTTACAGGGCGACCCCCCCAAAAAAAAAACCCCAGAAAAAAACCAAAAACCGGTACAATATAGTGTAAAACGCATAGAGCCTGCTGCTGAGCGGGGATATGCGCTATACAAATGCTATCTATTATTATTATTATTTAACTTGTGTTCTCAATATTTCGCACCAAATTTATACTAGAATGTTGTAATTTGGAACAGATAATATTAGTTTAAAAGCAGTTTGTTTGACACAAAATTCACAAAGAAGAAACATATTTTCGAAAGGCTTTTTATAAAAACCACCTATAAATGCAAAATATACCAATTTAAAACATCTTGTAAAGAAAGTCATGGAATGCTTACGATTTTTTATCCTTTTCTTTAAATCTTTAAATCTAATCTTCTCTCTAACATTTGAACAACATTTCTATTCTCCTTCAGAGTAAAAAAAAAATACTATTTTTAAAATTCTGGAATTCTCTGAACAAATGGTCAATATGTCCTCCTTTGGAGGAACCAAACGTTATAGAGGAAGTGTTCACATTTTTCAAGACGATCGAGGAATCATTGCTATACTCTGATAGTGGCACAGTCGTACATGAAGATCTTCCCGAGAACGCGGACTGTTAGGAAGTAGGAAAGTCCTTGCTGCAGACAGCGTCTTCGGACAGGCGTCTCTTAGGGCTCATCTACTGAATTCTGCACCCTGGTGACGTTTAAAGGGGTGTCCACGGTGTGTGTTTTGACCTGAAGTGGTTGTTTTGTCTGTGGAATTTTATTTCTGATTCTCTACTGGTTCGAACTGAAGTACCATTTTCTCCCTTGTCATCAAAGAAGGCCTTAAGGGCACTTTTAACATTATTTCCGTTCCTTGAGCGAAACTTATGAAATAAGTTGGTGGTGAGGAAATGTTTAATACAAAAGCTCTCTGCTCTTTATTTATTTTAACCATGATCTCAGCAGGCAAAGGAAACTTGAGAAATACTATCTGCAAACTTCTGTTGGCCTGTTAGACTACTTGCAATATGTCGCAATCGTTGGGTTTTTAGTGATAGGCCTAATGCGAATTAGTGCCTCGCGCTACAAAAATGGGGACATAGCTGAAAATGAGTTGGTTTTTTTAACTCCTAAGTAAAGCAAAACTGATCTGTGGATTTGTCTAAAATGAACTTTTGACTTTCAAATTCTGTGTAAAAAAAATGTAAGGTTGTTCCCTCATCCGATTCGGACATTGAGGACTGCATTGTTAGTAAGACAACGTGAGGGGCCTTCGGCATATTGTAGAGTGGCCAGTTCCTTTCCACGCCGCCTTTAATGCTGAGTACAACTTTGAATTGCAAAACCTCAGTATGGAGGAAAGTTGTATCAAAAGAGGTTGTAGAGGTTTTTTTAATATCACCCTGTCTTAAAACACACACACAACACACACACACACACACACACACACACACACACACACACACACACACTCTCTCTCTCTCTCTCTCTCTCTCTCTCCCACTCTCTCTCTCTAACACACACAAACACACACAAACACACACACAATCACACACTCAAACACACACACAAACACACACATGCACAATCACACACAAACACGTAAGCTGCCAGACCAGTACAACCGCATAACTTACGTGAACCCAGTTGTCGACCTGTCGACCGACTTATTATACCCATGCAATAAAAAGTCATACTCTCTCTCTCTCTCTCTCTCTCTCTCTCTCTCTCTCTCTCTCTCTCTCTCTCTCTCTCTCTCCGCTGTCTACAGTTAGTTCTAGTTCGACGTTTTTCCGCTTTCCGCAAGGGAATTTATCAGGATTATTTCCTGTGAGAGGAAACCCTTGAATAAAGAATACACGTGTGCCCATTTCCATGAGCCCAGACACACACATGGTTCTTGGATTGCAAAGAATGAGTTATGAACGAGTTTTTTTCTCTAGATGATTTTCGTGTTCGGGAAGTTTCAAGAATACTGTATAGGCACTATGGTTATTTTCTGTCTTTGTTTCTCTAACGAACGATTTGATCTACGATAAAGACAAGGACATGGAGGCTGGAGAAGGAGGAATGGAGAAAAACAATCAGTGTGAGGAGAGGAAGAAGTGGTTCGGGCGGAGAGGCAGTGGAGAACACGAGGGAAAGGTCAAAGTAGGGGAAAATTGGGGTGTGGTGTGGGGGTGGGGTAGAGAGATAGATGCACGAGATACATATCTGAAATAGAGGGAAAAAATGGCTTGTAAGAAGTATAAACGTATAAAATCTTTAATAGAACATGATGATTATAATACGTAATCTTTGAAAATACGCTTCATGAAAAAAAATTACATGAAGTAAAAAAATAAGGGTCTCAGATCGAACGAGAAACCCCAAAATGCCTTTTTAAGTTCACAAAGGAGCATACGGATCTAAAAAAATGAACCATAACCCTATGTACTCTAGTATAACAAAAACATACAAAGTAAAGCTCATAAGACGGTATAACCTTCGAAGGGACTACTTGCTAAATTTAACTTTGTTTCCTGGGTAACAGGTTGTTTGGGACGGTATGTCTCATGGGATGAATCTCTAAGGAGTTAAGGAGCTTGCTTTTCTTGTTTTGTTTGGGAATGAAGTTATTTACGTCACTGGATGTCTGCTTTCCCGGGTCAATTATTTTGGAATTGAATACATTGTCTTTATTTTCTATTGTTTTCGCTTTCTCTCTCTCTCTCTATCTCCCTCTCTTTCTCTCTCTCTCTCTCTCTCTCTCTTTATTTCTCTCTTTCACTCCTCTCTCTCTCTCTCTCTCTCTCTCTCTCTCTCTCTCTCTTTATCTCACTCTATGTGCAAGTGTGTCCCGTGTGACTCTCTCTTCTTACCCCCTCCATCTCTCTCTATATCTCGCTCTCTCGCTCTCTCGCTCTCTCTCTCTCTCTCTTTCTCTCTCTCTCTCTCTCTCTCTCTCTCTCTCTCTCTCTCTCTCTGTCTCTCGCTCTCTCTTTTTCTCTCAAGATTGTATAAGCCTTTTCCCTTAACCTATCAATCCAAACACCTATCGAACTTCCAATCTACCCTTCTTGTGTCCATTTTATATTATTTCTTTGGTCAAAAAAATTGGGAGAAAAGAGAGGGGTGGGAGGATGGTTAATGCTCTGAAAACTTTGGAGTCATTGAAAACAGGCTTACTAAAAATGTGAAAGATTTTATTTTCTGTAATGAGAAAAATAGAACTAACTATAGTGCGGTCAAAAATGCATTACGCAACTGATTGTCAAATATCTCCGTAACTATCGAGCATCAATTCTCCAACATTTGCACAATGACTTAGATCAATTTGTCTTAGCAGCTGAAAATATTTTCAACTATTATTGTACATCATGTTTCATTTGTAGGTTTTCCCCACAATTTACTCAATGCCGCAGGTAATCTACCATACCTCGTTTCCCCCCTACCGAGTCGTCACAAAACATAATCCCTCATTATTTTGCGATGCGTTTTATAAGATATAAACTTTCTTTATTAGGTTAGAACGAAAATCTTGACTTACTTTATTTTACTTTTGTGGAAATCCAACGTGCTATTATTATTGACTAACTGTTAACTAGGAAGGCAAAGTTGTGGCACAGATAGAATTTAAAAGAAATAGAAATACAAAGAGACAGTTATCATCCAACTATAATATGGATGTATATAATATAGTGGCGTCCAAAAGAAATTTGCAAATGTAATCACCCAATCATCGTGTTAAAGCCTTGCACTACCCACTTATGCAGCATACCAATTTTAAGCTAAATTAATTCTGCAGTATCTGATACATTAATTTTTCATCTATGTTAAGAGACGCCAGAGATAATAATATGGTCACTCAAAATTGACCTTTAAAAAATCAGGCTTGGCAAAATTGTGCGAAATCAAAGATGCGTAAAATTGTTTTCGCACATGGATTGAGGAGCATCAGTATTGATACAATGAACATACATTTCATATCCAAAGAATGAAGAATTTTCTCTCTTCAATAAACAATATTTTATTTCTATAGTTTCAAACAAAACGGAAAAACAGAGAAACCATAAATACAACACAAACGTACTCAACGTTAAATGCACTCACTCTTATTTGCTCAAGAGCCCTTGGTTTTGTGTAGGGAATAAACCCTTTTGGCATTGACTCTATTAAATTTTTGACATAATTATCAGTCATTAATTTCATCCTAGATGTCACAAACCGTTTCAAAGAAAGGGTCTAAATAGGGGGCAAACTCGATTTTCTTCAGCTTTTGTTTCATGGAGCTTCACATATCACGTAGGATTCATGTCGTTGGTATGATTTGGTTTTCCTAGAATTGTCTAGTGCCACTGGCCTTGTGAGAAAGTGCTTTGCCACGCACAGAGATGTCTCCTTGAATGTCACCATGACGAAAGTAAGGGAAAGACTTGACGTTACAGCACTTCGTTTGTCGCCTGACATAACCGTGAATTCCACAAGTTTTCAAAAATCGTTTTTTTGCATATTTTGATTGTGCCTGGTGAGATACATGTCCCTGTAAAACTATTTTTCAATTATGTCAAAGCAAACGTGTAATCAAACGTAATAATAAAATCGTGAATAAACACCGTGCCCCCAAAGTCGCCTGATGAAACCGTGAATCCCACACCTTTGTGGAATTCACGATCTCATCAGTCGGTTTTTGACTCGTGGGACTGACCGTTGGCGCATTGAACGCCTCTCTTGACCATTGAAATATGGGCGATTGCGTTGTGCAAACACAATGGTCGGTCAGTATTCACGGTTTCCAGGCCAAAGAGTATAATTTATTATGTCGACTGCATGTGTTTTGCGGGAAAATCTCTGTCACATAATTAAAATGTGTGTTTCCTAGATGCAAGACTGGTATTTTTTCACAACGACTGTCAAATTCGAATGTGTAATGTGTATGCTCTTCTAGTAGCGGGTGAGACAATGTTTTGGTCCTGCTTGTTTGCAAAATAATTTTTTGTAAATAACGCTAGTCATGTATAAATTACAAGTATATTTCCGTGTTGTATCACAACTCAAACTTGTTTTACATTGAAAGCTCACTGATTTCCTTAACGAGAAAAGAAATTTTGAGAAGCCGAGCAATGTGAACCACTTTGGGCATCCAAGAAAGCTACAAAAACTACAGCACGGAAATAGTAGAAGAACCAGACCTCAATGAAAAAAAGCGTCATTCAAAGTACACGATGTGTTGGAACAGATCAAAGGAGCTTTTTTAACCTCAGAGAGAGAGAGAGAGAGAGAGAGAGAGGGGGGGGCAGGGAGAGAGAGAAAAAAAAGAGAGAGAGAGAGAGAGAGAGAGAGAAAGAGAGAGAGAGAGAGAGAGAGAGAGAGAGAGAGAGAGAGAGAGAGAGAGAGAGAGAGAGAGAGAGAGAGAGAGAGAGAGAGAGAGAGAGGGGGGGTGCAGCAATAAGCAACACAAGTCAAGAGATTGGTAGATTGGAAAAACTAATGAACTGAAACCCAGATGTGATTGCTCAACCAAATCAAAAGACTACTCACTATTAAAAGAACAACTATCTTTGTCTATGTTTGGACTTTGACATGGGGAGACAGAAAGACCTGTGTAAACGATCTTCTCAACACGAAAGAGTACACTTTAAATGCGATACACCATGCTGAAAGATGCACACTTGGGTTTATTATCTGAAACAGAATGACCAGAAGATCAAAGTTTGCAGGATGTTGATATCTATGACCGGGCTCACCCATAGTAAATAGCTCTAGAGGAGCCCATGCTAGTTTCATCATCGCCTGGCTCACCTCGTATAGAAAAACACTTTCCACTATTCCCTACCCTGAGCTAACTTTTCAAATTTTTCAAATGTCTTTCCATTTTTCTGTCCTTCATTCTTTGCGACTTTTGTACAGGTTCAACATGGCCTTCCCTTGATCGTGTAACCCGTTGACTCAAAATCCTTTGTTATGTAGCTGCCTGATTTCCAGATGGTATACACAGTCCAATCCACCGAGGCTTTCATCTGTCTGAAAATTTTCTGCTCATTACTTCCTCATTGGTGACTCTGTCTGTCCATCTGATTCTGAGGAACTTCCACGGGCATTTGTTGATGACAACCTGGATCCTCCAGCACTTTGTAAAGAGTGGCTTAGAAGAGCCCACCCAGCTGCACCATTAAACAATCCAGAAGGGTCGTAGGCAAGCCAGGGAGTTTCTGTTCACATTTATGGACATGCTTCTGAAGGTTCCCACTCACTATTGCCAGCAAAGCTCTGAAAAACTGTATTATGATTCATGATTCTGTAATCTGTCGGAGCTTTATTGGTTTTACGAAACACCCTGCACAGGCCAAGGACAATCTGCCTTGTATGTCAGGCTACTCAAATATTTGATAGATGAAAAGACTATGTCGACCTCTGAGCCAAAAAAGGATCAATTTGAACTGTGCGTGAGTTTTGAGTCTTGACAATGTCAGCCACACTAAATGGGAATCTCATATGTCAGAAAAGAAAATGACAAAGAAATGGCATGCCATGGATAAAACCTTTGCTCTTAGGCAAGAAGACGTTTTGATGATTTGCATGAATCTTCAGGCTGTGCTTTTGTCACTGTC
>NW_004797317.1:895717-897402 GCF_000002075.1 Aplysia californica | reverse complement strand
GGGGGGGGGTCCTTGAATCATATTTTGGGCGTGTCTTCTAGTGTGCGTTTGCTATTCGCTTTTTGGATTAGATCTTACCATTATGTACGTGTTCCAGACGCTATAAAATGGTAGCTTTTATTGCATGCAGTTAAGTCTGTTTCAGATTGCTGGGGTTATAATGTAAACTGTAAAGAGCATATAGTTTGCTGTTGAACGGGATTTGGCGCTAAACAAAAGCTGTCTATTATTAGTTATTTTTAGGTCTTCAGAAAGTCTGTGCTGGATTTTGTGGTTTCTGTAGGTACTTCAATTACGTTATTCCATTTGATATCAGGAAGTCAAACTACTCTCTACTCATTCCAATGTCAAATCCACGACTAACAGACTTATGAGGAAGTCTGGTCTCTAACAAAACGATATTTTTCACATTTTACCTTTCCATAGCTTACGGCAATCTTTGAATAAAGTTGTTTGCTAGGTGGGATTTTTTACATTAGTTTTTTTTTTAAGTTTTAGTAAGAGTTTTACGGCACTTGCAACACAATAAGGTCATATACACTTCCATCACTCATAGGACGATAAAAAAATCACTACCATAGAATCACAAATTTCTATTTGACTTTTTTGACCCGTTTTGAGTTACTACGACCATGACGTCTGAAAACAATAAGTGTTCTGTCTGATCTATCAAAATCGTAAGATTATTTGGAGTAGTTTCCAAAATATCCAAAGAATTGCCTTTGAAAATGACTGACATGTTGTGAAACTTAAAAATTTTATGTCAAATTTCTTTTTTTAATGTAATCGGCAGATACAACTTTATAATACTAGGGTAGCGAAATGAGTCAAAAGGCTTGAAAAACGCCAAACAAATTCAACTTCAGAAGAACACCAGTTTCGGATTCAAAGACGAGTCATCCGTTCCGTCGTTCAGGGATTTTCCAAATGACTCTTGTCTACCGGACCTCGATTTTGAAATCTTTACGAATAAATTGATTGTGAACGGTCCACACAATTATTACTCCACACATGTTTAACTGAACGAAGACAACAAAAAGAAAATGGAAGAAACGATACGAGGTGTTTTATTGAGAGTGATGGGACGTGTGAGTGTAAACAAACCATCATGTAAGGTAATGCTATACGATGGCAAGGTCTTCTGTAATACTATATCTTTGTTGTTTTAAGAACTATTCTATTTCAAAATCAAATCCCGAGCCAGGTAAGGTGAAAACACTTTGGAATAGATAAAGAGATTAAGGGATTTCATTTTACTACCTTTGATACCTAAACGTTCCTTTCGTGCTTCAGTCCATTTCCTGTACTGTTATAAGATACTCCGTTTTACTTTTTATGAGGTTTTCCCTCTTTTTTCTGTTTTGTTTTTAATTTTGGTATGGTTTTTTTTTTTTTTTTTTTTTTTAACTCTCTGGAAGATGAAAAGATGAAAAGAAAACCACGATATTGAAACATGTCTTTTCTAATTGGCTACTACTTCCATACCTCGGTAACGTACTCCTGCTATTCATTATCGCCATTACAAGTTGTATTTTCGCTTGAATATTCTCATATTCCAGCCTGGACTTTTACTTCTTGCTCAAGGACGCATCACGGTAGTCTTCTAGGTACCCCTTTCTCCCCCAGCACACACGCACACACACACACACACACACACACACACACACACACACACACACACACAC
>NW_004797317.1:894223-895617 GCF_000002075.1 Aplysia californica | reverse complement strand
GAAAGAGAGAGAGAGAGAAAGAAAGAGAGAGAGAGAGAGAAAGAGAGAGAGAGAGAGAGAAAGAGAGAGAGGGAAAGAGAGAGAGAAAGACAGAAAGAGAGAGATAAAGAGAGAGAGATAGAGAGGGAGAAAGAGAGAGAGAGATAGATAGAGGGGCAGAAAAGGGTACAAGAGCGGAAGAGAGAGAGGGGAAGGCAGAGACAGATAGAGAGAAATACAGGGAGGTAGATAGATAAAGTGGGTGTATGAAAGAGAGAGAGAGAGAGAGAGAGAGAGAGAGAGAGAGAGAGAGAGAGAGAGAGAGAGAGAGAGAGAGAAGCAGTGCTTGGACCTGTTTAACAAAGGAAACTAATGATGTCGGCAATATAGAAGAAACTCCCTGTCGTCTAATTACATCGTGGAAACGTGGGCAAATGCGACCTCTATTCAGCAGAGAGATAAAGGAAAATCTCTGGTGGATCAAATGTCCCCAGCTACTATTGCTTTGTACTGACGTCCTCGGAGACTACAAACTTTAATGTTCTCGGCTTGCTGTTTGGACTTCTGATTGAATGCGTCCAAGTGTATAAAGGAATTAGGGAAATTCAAGGCTACCCTATGCTCCTACGTCGTTCACAATGCGCCTTTGTCTGGACGAGAGTGATTCTGATTAACGAATGGCAAGAGATTTAGTAGAATTGGCAACATTGCTAGATTGGGGGAGTCTCAGTTTGAGTTGAGGTGTATGCTTTCAGTGCATACTCAGCTTAATGTCTGTTTAGAACCAGAGATGTTATTTCAAAGGAAGGTCCTAGACTATGAAGGATTCAATTCTCAATGTTTACTTTTCTCCTGGACTATTCTTATTTAGCAAATCGTATGAATAGGAACTGGACAGATAAACTGTGAAAACGCAGCAGACGTTCGTCATTAAGATTGGTTTGCGCTCATTTCTTTGCATTTGTCAGTGGAGCAGAACTTTCTTACATAATCCCCTCTTATAGTTTTGACTTTTCAATAACCCGTTTCGTTTAGAAGGAGGGCTTCCATATCCAGAGGCTGTCTCAAAATGTGCATTAAAATTTAGACTGCAGACTGTTGCCTCGATTGTTACATAAAGTATATTTAGTTTTCATATTTGGTTGATTTGAAAGGGCAATCGAGGCCCTTTCGCTCCAAATTCTCCCGGTTGGCGATGACAGTTAGGGTCGTAGTCCGCCTTATACTTATAGATGCCCTTTCTCATCGTGTTTCTTACGGGCGCGTAAAGCTCCTCCCTACACCTACGCCCACAGCTACATCTCTTACTATCTTACTGTCTCTCTCTCTCTCTCTCTCTCTCTCTCTCTCACACACACACACACACACACACACACACACACACACACACACACACACACACACACACACACAGA
>NW_004797317.1:892757-893906 GCF_000002075.1 Aplysia californica | reverse complement strand
ACACACACATACATGAATACCTAGCTATACCCAGTTATAAATGTGCACATACACACGAACATTGACACAGACAACAAACGCTGAGGCACTAACGCAAACACACATGTCAATACACAAACACGTTAACACACACACAAGCAAACACACAAACAAAAAACAAACAAACACACAGGTCAAAAACGCCTCAAAAACATAATCAAACAAGCAACTAGAATCTAAATGAACAAAAACAAATACGAGAACGTTTTCAAGGCCATCTGTTTTATCTTTAGATGTCTGTGTCACTTCAAGCATTATCCTTCACAGGGTAAATAAATACTATGCAAGACTGGCAACAAATGCAACGATGGCTATCTGTCTGTCTCTGTGTAAATCTATCCATTAAAAAAATATCTTTGTTATATTTCATTACAGTTATGAGTGTATGATCCTTTTACTGTTACGGGAGGGGGTAAGGGTTGGGAGAGGTAAACGCTTCCTTTATTTTTGCAGTGTAGAAATGCGAATAAAATAGCATAGCTATGTTGCAATTCTTGTAATTCCATATTCAATTAATGCCTAGACGTGA
Source organism: Aplysia californica (assembly GCF_000002075.1). Lineage (NCBI taxonomy): Eukaryota > Metazoa > Mollusca > Gastropoda > Aplysiida > Aplysiidae > Aplysia > Aplysia californica. The sequence goes on along the minus strand of NW_004797317.1, from coordinate 893,338 downwards.
TTCGATTTGAACGATAAGACGAGGGGAAGATAATAATATGATAATAATTTTAGAAACGAAACTAAGCCATGGGTTCGAGAGATAATATGATTGGACATGAATATCAAAGAACAGATCAGAATGATGTATAGCTTACGTTTCTTCGGTAAAAGGGACTATTTTGGGTGGGTTTTTTTGGAGGGGTGGGGGGAGTTTTTTTTAAATAATGGCCCGAGACTCTTGAAAAGCACAAGTTTCTTTGGTTCTAATAATATTTATACCTAGTTACGAATGTGGACATTTCTTGGGATTGTAGAATTCCGGCTTTTTGCACCCATTGTTGACAGGGGCGCCAAAAAGAGAAACATAGAAGCTTTTGAGAGGATTGGCTTATCTCTTGGGTAATGAGGAGGGGGAGGAGAAATTTATTTTGAAAGGGACGTGGCAGGACGAAAAGAGAGAAAGGCCTACTATAGAAATCTTTTTGAGCCTGCTTATTATTCGCAAATAAATTGAAGATTGCCCAAGAAGCTACGAAGAAGTAAGCTACTTCCCTACAGAACTACCAACTTTGAATATATTCTCGTATTACACACACACTC
>NW_004797317.1:888902-892066 GCF_000002075.1 Aplysia californica | reverse complement strand
GAGAGAGAGAGAGAGAGAGAGAGAGAGAGAGAGAGAGAGAGAGAGACGGAAGCACAATACACATAAATGCGTGCAGACATGCATACGCTTAGCAGGAGAAAAAGCGTTAATTAGACCTTGTAAACCACCAAAACACATTATAGATGTAGTAACAAATACCTGTCAGCACCCATGAGCTTCAAGCAATCACGTGATTCCTCAGAGTAAATTTTACTGTCGACAATACACACTGTTAATGCTGTTCGAATTTTCCAACGGACTCAAATTCAAATCTATAAAATTGAGGGCTTTTTTATATTTGTTTTTACGATAAAGCTAATAACAAACAAAAAACAACCCCTTAATTTGTGAACTGCTATCGCGATTTTTATCTCCAAATCAAATATTTTTCACAAAATGTCTGTGCCAATTTGAATAACTATAATCTCGCGTAACATGTGAACATAGTGCCAGTTCACCATTTTAATTATAAAGTAAATAAAAACTAATTTAAAGCTCCATCCTTTACGTTTATTTTCAATTTCCAATTTTCTTTCCTTTTCCCTCAAAAACCCATTTATTTTACCTCATTAATATAATATTTGACTGTTGATCCCTAAGACACACCTGCCTTTTCCCTTATGAACGCGGCTCTGTGTATTCTTAATGTAATTCAACTGAAATGTTTGTCGTCATTAATCTAGATCTAGATTCCAATTGGTGTTTGGGTTGAACGTTCATAGATTATTTAAGACGTTAACGTGGGTCTCTGAAATAATTGAAACACTTCACAAAACAACTAGTTTTTATAAAAAGTACCCAGTCGAGGCTTCGAACCTGAGCCGTCTTACAGAATGCTCTTAGCGTCATTCTGTTTTTTCCACAAAGAAGAATTATTACTAAAACACAGAGGGAAATGAAAAAGATTGGTCAGACGATTTTGTATCATTAAAAAAAATTAGGATAAACGCTGAAACTTTTCATACCAGAAACAAATTTTGTCGTCATTGAAAGTGTAGCAAGTTCCCATCAGCAAGATTTCGATTAGTTAGGTGGACGGCTACTAACTATTTAATTGCGTTTGGGGCAAACGGGTGAAAAAGAAGGAGACATCGATGGAACGGACTTTCGCCTACTAAGATCCCACCTCGCACTAATTGCGTGCAACTTGGACGATCCCGTTCATTATCATAGAGACGCCGGTGTATGTTTTCGTAATGGAGTCTTGTCAAACAATAGTTTGTATAAGTGACCTCCCAAAAATCAGCGATATTCCAAGGTTAAAGTCCGGCAGACATTATTTGCATAAGAGGAATAAGAGGGAGGAGGGAGGGGTGGGGGAGGGGGCGATACTTCCATCTGTCCGTTGCTTTTCTAGTCAGCACAAATCTACACTTTTCTTCTGAGGTTGTAATTCTTCAAGGCTAATCAATACCCGTCAGTGGATTTCACGATTGTCCAATGCTGGGCGTGCCCTTTTTGAATTATCAGGGGAGTTCTTGGGGTTTTCCCAATCCATACCCGACGAACAATGTGTGCTCTTAGGTTGTTTTTTAAAAAATAGCTACAGGGAAGTGGAACAAAAAGAAGGGTTTGAGAAACAAAATAAGTTGAGTAGAAAGGGAGAAAAAGGGCCTCAGTCACTGTAAAACTTTTGTAGTGGGGTCAAGATTGATGGAAAAAAAGTAAATAAAGAGAGCAGGAAAGAGAAAAATGAAAAAGAAGCAGTATACGAGAGTGGCCCGTGGGGAAAAAGGGGAAAAGGGGGGAGGTATCAGGGAAGGAAAGAAAGAAAAAATTAAAGAGAGTTTAAACAATGGGTCATGGAAAAATGTGACTTCTGTGCCAAGCTCAGCTCAATTCCTACTTCATAAAACGTTCTGTCCATCTGACTTTTGTTATCTCGACAAAGGGTTATTGACCGGGTCATATTATGGGTTGAAACGTCATAATAACAAATAGAACGAATTTTAAGATTAACTATTTAACCAAAGCTATCCAAATTAATTGGTCAATGACGTTACATTGACAGCCAAGAATATCGGCAGCCACAATTCCTGGACTTTCCATCAATCAAAATAAAGACTCTGACACTGAAGCAATATCGAGGTGAAAATCACTCAATTTAAAAAAAAAGGGGGGGGGGAGTAAAAAAGAAAAAGAAACCCCGCTAAAACCCATGGTCTCTTAACACAAAAACAAAGAAAAGAAAAGGAACGACATTCTCACCATCACCAGCAACAACAACATCAGCCACACATCATCAAGAACAACAGAAATATTATTGAAAAGAATAATAGCAAATAACGAAGACACAAATAACAAGATTTAGAAGCAGAAGAAGAGAAAGAATTATAACCTTTAAAACAAAAACTACAATAACAACAATATCAACAACAACAACAACAACAACAACAGCAACAACAGCAACAACAGCAACAACAACAATAACAACAAGATAAATGTAATAAACATAAACATAAACAACAGCAACAACAACGGCAAAGGCAGACACAGCAAAACTATCAATGATATTCCAAAATTCTCTAAAATGTCTAGGTCAAGTTAAAGCCCATCTCACTACAACATATTTGAGTTTTGAAACTTCACCTGCACGGCTCTAGTAAGAACACAAAGACATCATTTAACTAAAGATGACAATAACAAAAATAATATATAATAATATACAGATTAGAATTGTATTTTTAGACTGTGTTTGATGCCATAGATTATTCATTTTTTCAGAACTCTTTGCGTAAAGCACGCGGCTTTATAAGGACTTATCTTGGTTGGTTTATGTTATATTTGAGCTATAGCACTTTGACCATTTGTGCCGATGGCACGAAGCCCTCCGAAGTAACGTTGTTTTTAAGAGTGCCTAATATATATGTCCTGGGTTCATTACTCTGTTCACTATAGATAGTGTACACACAGCATCTGGAAAATACTGGTAAAGACTGTGACATAAACTTTCATGCTCAGTATGTTGATGATATACAGCTGTATATCTTGTTCAAATTATGATGTAAGTAACTTATTAATCAGCATTATCTGCTATTATGTTTGAAATGTTCAAAAGCAGACGGTTCACAACAGACTCATGATGGACGAGGAGATGACAGAATTGTTAATAAGTTAGAGAGAGAGAGAGAGAGAGAGAGAGAGAGAGAGAGAGAGAGAGAGAA
>NW_004797317.1:882257-887523 GCF_000002075.1 Aplysia californica | reverse complement strand
TTATTATTACTCTTACTATTATAATCAAAATCATTATCAATATAATAATCATCATCATTGTTATTATTATCTACTTGATTTTTACTTTTACTTTTTCATCTTCTGTTGCCGTTAAGAGTCGAGGGGAGATACAATTTTTTAGGGGTAGGCATGCTCCTCAGCTCTTTCAGGTGTGATTTTATGTTTTCTCCTCAGGTTTTCCTTGACACCCACGATTCACCTTTTGCATGGCCTTCCTCTTCTTTTCTAACCTGAGTGCTTGGTGTTGCAGATTCTTGAGATTGGCTGGCCGAAGACATACGCTACAGGTGGCCAAACCGTTGTATTCTCTGTCTTTCTATGTAATGCAGGCAGGACTCAATGCCGATAGCTGCTCTTACTTTTTGATTTCTCTGCCTGTCTCGTCTTGTGATGTTATGGGTTTTGCGGAGACATTTCATTTCGCAAACAGTGATTTTGCTTTCATGGGTTTAATGTCCAGGTCTAGCACTGGTAGCATAATGTTGGTATGAATATTGAGTCGATAAGCTGTCTCTTTGTGTCCAGTGAGATGTTTGGATGAGTTATGAAGGGTCCGAACTGGTAGGTGACAACGTTGGCTTTTTGAGTTCACATTTCTATTTCTCTGTCTATGGACCTGTTTTTAGAAAAAGTACTACCAAGATATTTAAACTCCTACACCGGTTCCAGATGTTTACTATTGACATGGATGTTCAGGAGACTACGGTTTCGGCTCACTTTCTTAACTTCTGTTTGTTGATGTGATTACTTTCATGTTATATTTTTGTTGTTCAATTCGATAGTGTGATTTTGGTGGATTTGTTGGATTAGATGAATAAGACAGTAGTCTTCTTCGAATAAAAGTTCATTTAGGCTTTCTTGGTTTTGGTTTGCATATTGTGTTTATATATATTATAAACAGGAGGGGGAGATAGAAAGCATCCCTGTCGTACTCCAGATCTTACTTTGAACCAGTGTGTATTGCCTTCTTCGTTCTTACTGTGTTTCTGCTGTTGGTATAATCTAGTATTATTATTATCATCATCATTATCATTATAAATATAATTAGTGAAAATGCCAAAACAGTTATCAACAGGACAAAATAAGTGGGTTAGAGACATCTTCAAAAGCAATAACAAGGGGAAATGGAATGTATGTTGGGAAGTTGGGATGGGGGACCAGCTTAGGTGCATACATTTGTGACAACCAAATGGCTCAACATTGGTATTTCAATTTCAGATTGGTGGAGTTTGGACAATATGGATAACAATCAGAAAAAAATCGCGAAAAAGGAAGAGAGATAGAGAGAGAAAGAAAGAGAAAGAAAGAGAGTGACAAATGGAGAGAGAGAGAGAGAGAGAGAGAGAGAGAGAGAGAGAGAGAGGGAGAGAGAGAGAGAGAGAAAGGGAGGGAGAGTAAGAAGCAGAGAGAGAGAGAAGGGAAAGAGAGAGAGAGAGAGAGATAGGGAGAGGGGGAAGGAGAGGAAGAAGCAGAGAGAGAGGGGAGAGGACGATTTTGAAGAGTTATTATTATGATAGCACGACGCAGTGGAATTAGGCGCTCGTCGATTTTTGGGCACATTGAGTTATTTGTTTCATCTTAAAGCTTGTTCATGTCTTGTGTTTTTGATGAAATCATTGCCCATCTATATCGAAAAGAAGTGGAGATATTTTGGACTGAAGCAGGCCAGGATCATTTACTTTCAGAGGCAAATCTAGAGAGACAATAGTCGCCAAAGTTTGGTGATTTCCAAAGCTTGAAAGTCCAATTTTTACATTTTTAGTGCCTTTAATCAACGTTTTCCGGAAAAATACATACAGGATTTTGTTTTTAAATTGACATAAAGGTGATGAGCCAAAGTACAATATTTCAATAAAAATTACCAAGCGGGAAGAAAAATCTTGTTTTCTTAGATTTCATTTTTTTGACGAGCCCCTTGTTTCACCACGATGCCTCACATATAATATACATATTTCTTGTAACCGAATTTGATAATTTCTTCCTATAGATGTATAGATCTCATTTGTCTTATCTGTTCGTAATGTAACAATATTTTGACTAGTATATGACCCGTTTATGTAATTAAAAATCCTAATGTCATATAACAAAAGACGGTTGGAGCGCGATAGAGTTGTGCAGAATCATCATGACAGACTGTAGCTTTCCATCGCTGTAATCGCTAAACCTTTCCTGTTCCACATTGACGTTTAAGACTAACTGGCATTCCTCAAAGGTTTTTCTGTGATTTGATAAACGAGGAATTTAAATCACATATTTTTTCAGTAACAAAAATAGGAGGGTTTAGGATGTTACTTGATATAATTTTCGAAAACACGCGAAGTATTTCTCATGGTGAGTTTGATTTTGAGTAAGATATTATTATGGTACTTTACTCACAGTATAAAACAGACGAGGGTCAAACAAAAAGTCAAAGTGTCTATTTCACTGATTTTTAAACAGTTTACCGATTGACTGAGATTTTGACATGTAAATCATGCTTTTGTTCGAGGAAACAAATAATTGATTATATAAAGGGAACTCCACAACAATAAGCTCAATTTCACCTTGACTGCCTAACGTTTCGGTCAATGCATTGGGATTATCTTGCGGTAACAATCTGTCTATCTTTAACTCTACGTGATTTGCGGTTTCCTTGACTTACTTTTGAATCGTGCCGTTGGGATATTCAACTTCCTTCCTTCTATAAGGTTCATTTCAGGCTAGAATGAACAGCAAAACAGGACGTTAAATTTTAACCCTATAATAATATGAAAGCCTCAACACTTGACACTTGTTGACGTTTTCATTATTTGACACAACAAATCAGGGGGCTCTCGTGGCCTAGAGGTTAAGGTGTTGGCCTCTAATTCTAAGGTCCCGGGTTCGAATCCGGGTAGCGTCCGAAAAATTTTCTTCTCAAAAATTGTCTCCTTTCACCTCCTTTCCTTCTGTCTAGCAATTTTCTGTCATCTGCTTTCGTCTCCTCTTTGTGTCCCCACCCCCTCACCTCCTCTGCTACAACTGTTTGCGTCTCGTCTTCAAAGAAAAAGCAGCCGATCTCCCTGCTCCTTGCACACCATGTTGTAACTCAGTGTACTAAGAATAACGTAAAGTCACAAAATGTCTGTCTTTAATTCTACGTGGACTACAGCTTCCTTTACTTACTTTTAAATTGTAATGCTCAAACAGCGAGGTGGCCTTTTAGTTACAGGTTCGGGCTTTAAAAAAGTCTTACTGAACATTTGACCATCTGTTAACTGCGCTGCTCTTGTAAAAGTGAGCCCAGTCCTAAACTGTAGGGGCTTGACTTATTCTTAAGACTGCACGCATCTTTCTGTCTAATAATGGCACTTGTCAAGTCTGGCCCAGACGTCTTGTAAGGACGAAAAATAGACAGTAACAAAAAGATGGAACATTTCTTGAAACTAGGTACAATCTTCGTTAGTTTCAGCTCTTGAGATTACCTGTAAACTGGCAAAACCAAGGGCATCAGTAACAAAATAAACAATTAGTAGAAATGAATATTCTTTTACAGCCGAGTTTAAAATGATGGCGTTAGAAGTTAGTATGCACTTTGTTGCAAAATTTCAAGTCGGATCCTCTAGAAACTGAAAAAGGAAACCATAAAGACTAATTTACTTTCATTACTGTGAAGTTTCTTGGTTAAATGTCAAGTAGGCTCCAAATGGAGGGCTTTAGTTTACTTTTTTGGGGTCTAATTAAGAAATGTGGCAGTTAATGATTGTTCAGACAGAGGTAAAAAAATCATGTCTTAGTCGACTATAGTCTTATCTTTTCTAGAGAAGGTAAAGAGAACGACTCATTAACCACCAAGAAAAAATTGACACCCCGACATTGCTTTCTGTTCTCCACTAACTTGTATCCTGTTATCTCTGATGGACCACTTATTCCACGAGGGGGAGTAAAAAAGTAATGCAAGTTGCTCGTTATTTCGCACAGTGGTGCCTCAAATTTAATGAAATTCAGCTCACAAGTACTTGCTTATACACTTTTGAACCCAAATTGTTAAAATTTAAGTTTATTTAATTTTGATCGGAATGACGTCACATCAAAATGGCTACCCCCTTTGAGGTCTGTCTGAGGTAAAGAGCAGTGATTGAACTTCTTGTGTTAGAAGGAGAATCCACCGATAACACCCAAAAGAGACTTCAAAATGTTCACAAGGACCAGGCTCTAGATTTTGGTACCGTAAATAGTTGGGTTAGACGTTTGAGCAATGTATCAGAAGAAGAGGAAGAAAAGTCATTATTATGTTTGTCAGACAAGCATCCGAGGAGTGAGCCGGAAAAATCATGGCAAATATTATGCTTCTCACAGATGTATTTTTTACAGTGAGGACAAACTGTTAATTCTGAAAACTACTTTGAAACATTGAAACGAGTGAAAGTGAGAATTCGACAAGTCAGACCATATTTGAACATAGAAAGAGAGATTTTTCATCATGACAATGCCCGCCTGCATTTGGGTACCAGAACAAGGGACACAATCACTCCGTTTATTTGGAAAACACTGCCACACTCAGCTAAATCTCCTGATTTGGCTCGTTCAGACGTTCAGATTTTCGGTCCTTGAAAAGAACTATTGACAGGTGAACATTATGGAAACGATGGAGAAATCAAGACAGCTGTACCCCCAAGACCAACCTGCTCAGTTTTACGACGCTGGCCTAATATGTGGACTTAGTAAAAGGTGGACATTGGCTATTGAACGAAATAGAGACTTCTGATCCTCAGATGCTCCTCTGGGGACTCTCGTGGCCTAGAGGTTAAGGTGTTGGCCTCTCATTCAAAAGTCCCGGGTTCGAATCCGGGTAGCGACCGAAAAATTTTCTTCTCTAAAATTGTCTCCTTTCACCTCGTTTCCTGCTCTCTAGCAATGTTCTGTTGTCTGCTTTCATTTCCACTTTTTGCCCCCACCCCTCATCTCCTTTGTCCCCTCCTCTGGGCCCCTGACTCTTTCTGCAGCCTTTCTACTGCTACTCCTTGGCTCCTCCTTACTGCTGTCTTTCTGCCACACCCTTGATCTTCTGGTAGGAAAGATCTACACCTAGCCTTCTCGGACAAGGGCGAAAAATCTCGGAGGGCCCGTGTGCAAGTTGCGCACGTTAAAGATCCTTTGGTGGTCTAACATCGATAAGAGTAGGCTTCGGTCGTCACCAGGGCAAAATTCAAAATTTCCTACCAACTGAAAATATTAGGAGTGTCCCGCGCGCTCATATGACCTATGCAGTTGCGATTGCCGTAAA
>NW_004797317.1:871963-876454 GCF_000002075.1 Aplysia californica | reverse complement strand
TACACACACACACACACACACACACACACACACATTGGCGCTCGCACATACACCCACACACACACACCAATACACGCACATATACGCACACATGCACGCACACTCAGACGTTCCTTTTAACTGACGTTGGATATTTTTCGCTTTTCCAGTCATCATGTCTAAATTGTTGGATCAAATTAAGATATCAATTTGCTCAAACTGAATCTTCTCCAGGTCGGGAAAACAAAACTAACCAAAACAGTCGACCTGATCGAGGTCTTCTTACAGTCAATAGGAATCCTCTCTTTGATGATATATAAAATGGCACGCCCCAATAGAGACAATTTAGATCAATGGTCCTTCACCTTGTTGATGGCACTGAACCCTACAAGTTTCATACATACATTTTCCGATCCTTCGAGTTGGATCTGTGTGCGTTTGTGTATGTGTGTGTGTGTGTGTGTGTGTGTGTGTGTGTGTGAGTGTGTATGTGTGTGAGTGTGTGTGTGTGTGTGTGAGTGTAAGTGTGTGTGTGTCTTCTTCTTCTTCTCAATCGCATCACACTTGAAGTCTGGTATCTGTCATTTGTCCACCTCTCCACACTGGTAATTTGGTGATTGTACTAGTTTAAAATATCTGTAAATGATGTTGTCTCAGTCGTGTGTGTTGTGTTCTTAGTCGGAAGATAATCACTTGTTCTTGGCGGGACAGCTCATGGTAGCTATCTTGTGTCTGTGGTGCTTTAAATAGGGTATTAGAAGTAGTTTTTATTTCTGTGTAGTTGACTCTTTTGTCTGGTTGCTCTTTCTGTGCTCATAGTTTGGTCATCCTGTCTGCCTGCTCATTTTCTCAGACACCACAGTGTGATGGAATCCACCGCAGTATGATCCTCAGACATGGGATGCCCTCAATTACTTCTCGTAGCCTTGGTAGTTTGCCGGCAGTGATTGTCTTCAGTACTGACATGGCATCAGTTAAGAATACTTCTCGGCTTTCGGGGTCTACCTCGTTCTTGATGATGTTTGCTGCATGTATTAGAGCCTCCGTCTCTGCCCTGTAGTTTGTATACTGTCGCCATGTTGCTACTGCCTCAGCTTGTCGTCGTCCATTTGAGAAGTGTAGGTACACTCCTGCTCCTCCTCTTTTCACAGCATCAGTGGAAGATCCGTCCGTATAGATCCTTATCCATGCTTCTCGTGGGTACCTTTCTTCTAGCATGGACAGGGTGAGGGATTTCGTGTTCAGGTTGCTGTGGTCATCTTCTGGGGTGAACATATGAATGGAAGTGTGTATACTTATGTTTGTGTTTTCCTTTTCAAGTGATGGTGCCTTCAGGGTATGGTTCAGTATGTACACTGTTGCTGGTAGATTGTCTTGTAGGAATCTTTGGATTTTTCTACTTTCTTTGATGAAGTTGGATCTTTTAAGTCTCGTGATGTTTGATCTGGCTGTTCTTGTGTGCATTATATGATCCTCCATAGTTGTGGCCTTGGCGTACTGTATGACGACCTAGCACTCCCATCTCCTCTGCAGGGCCACTATATATGTTGCTTGTTCCATCCTTTCTATAGGCGTTGATCTCATTGCTCCAGAGCCTGGTTTTGCACTTTTTCCAGAGTGTATCTGTGAGTCTGTGCTGCAGTCATCCATGCACCGGATCCGTACTCGAGATGGGGCCTGATTGCACCCAGATAGACCTGTCGAAGTGTTTTCTCATTTGCTTCCTGCAAGTTTTCTCATGATGTTTAGCTTCTGCTTGGCTTAAGTGTCTACATTTTGCAAGTGTTGTTTCCATGTGAGACGCTATTCAAACATTATTCCAAGATACTTCTGTTGATTCTACAATTTAAGGGGAATTTTGTCCAATGTGAGGTTTTTTGACTCAGCCTGGCTGAGAGAGAAGAGTGTAGCAGAAGACTATTCTTTGTTAACGGTTACACACCAGGTTTGTGTCCATGTAGTGAGTTTATCCAGTACTAGTTACATGCGATATGTGGCAGTAGTGACTAATTCCTTAGAACACCAAAGAATCAGGTCGTCTGAATACAATGGGGCATGTATTTCTTTGGGTAGTTCTTTCATGAGGTCATTGATGAAGAGGATAAAGAGCAAAGGTGACATGACTCCACCTTGGGGTACTCCTTGTTGCAGCTGCATTTTCCGTCCTTTTTATCCATCCACCAGCACACGTGCTCTTCGGCTGTGTAGATAGGATTTGGTCAATTGGATCATGTTGCGTTGGATACCTCCTCTGAGGAGCTTGACTAGTAGGCCCTCCTTCCAAACCTTGTCAAACGTTTTTTGTAGCTCAATAAATGTTGCTAGCATCACTTGCTAAGCCTGGAAAGAGTCTTCTATAACTTAGGACAAGTAAATTGTTTGGTCCTCTCTGCTCCTCAACAAACGGAATCCAGCTTGGTCTGGTACTAGGATGTGTTGTGTCTCTAGGTACCACTGCATTCTGCAAGCTATGATGCGCTCCATTTTCTTACATACTCAGCTTGTGAGGCTGATAGGTCTTTAGCTTAAAGGTTAATAGCTTGAGGATCGGGATCATCGTTGCTTCTTTCCAGCACTGGGGGGCTTGCCCATTTTTCCAGCTTAAGTTGAATATATCCAGTAGAGACTGTAAGGCTGTGTCGCCAAGGTGTTGTAACTTTTCGTTCGTAACTTCATCGGGGCCTGGTGATTTTCTTTGCTTTAGTTGATTTATTGCTTTCTTCAGCTCTTCCAGGGTGATATTCTTCTTCATTGCTTCCAGAACGTTTTTTGTACTTCTTTTTCTTCTTTTTCTTGTCTGACTTCTTTTTGTCGTATCTCTTGGTATTTTGATGTTGCTGTCTTGAGCATATGCTTTTACAAAGGTATGTGCTGCCCTTTTCTCCATTTCCATCTCTCCTTCAACTTCTAAAGTGATCTTAGTACTTTTATTTTCTTCGTCGTTTAGCCCCTTTACAAGCCTAGATAGTTTTGTGGTGTTCTTTTCCAAGTTAAGTTTGTGCGTTTTGTCTCTCCAGCTTTTCCTGGTGCACTCCAATATGGTTTTGAGATAGTTGGCTTTACACCTGTGTCGCTTGTTGTAGTTTTCTATCCCTGGATGTGATTCGGCTTTTTCTCTGGCCTTGATGAGGTCGTTATGTGTTTTCTGGAGTTCTGGCGTCCAGTATGGGGTGTAATTTTTCCTTACCCCTCTATGTATGCTTTCTTTTGCTGACTTAAGGATTTTTTCATATTACTCTGTGATGGCATTCTTTATGTTTCTGTCGAAGACTGCGATGTTCTTTGTCAGTTCATTAGTTCTTATGATGAAAAATCTCCAGTCTGCTTTTTTGTAGTCCATGTCGGTCATTTCGGGCTGTTCTCTGGCAGGCTCTCTACTATGGTAAGAAGAACAGGGCGATGGTCACTTCCTCCAAGCTGGGTTTCCACTTTTTTACTTAGATGTCTGTGCAAGTTTTCTGTACAGAGTGCTATGTCTGGAGTCATAGTTGAATACCTAGCTCGAGAATAAAATGTGAGTATGTTCTAAAGGATCATTTACAAGCAGAAGATGGTTTTCATCTTGTCAAGCCTCTATTTCTTCTCCTCTCCTTTCTAGTCTGTTAAAACCTCCATCGATGAGAAAGTCTGTGACAGGGATTATGTTTGTGTGTGTATGTGTGTGTATGTGTGTGTGTGTGTGTGTGTGTGTGTGTGTGTGTGTGTGTGTGTGTGTGTGCGTGTGTGAGTGTGTGTGTGTGAGTGTGTGTGAGTGTGTATGAGTGTGAAGGAGTTTGTGTGTTTGTGTTTGTGTGTGAGTGTGTGTGTGTCTTTGTGTGTGTGTATGTGTGTGCGTGTGTATGTGTTTGTGTATGTGTGTGTGTGAGTGAGTGTGTATGGGTGTTTGTTTGTTTGTTTGTGTGTGTGTGTGTGTGTGTGTGTGTGTGTGTGTGTGTGTGTGTGTGTGTGTGTGCTGACCTCCATCGAAACCCTGAGACTGACTCACCGCACCTTTGATTGAACTTAATCTCAAAAATTAATTTTCATAACGTTGACTAAAAGTGGCTTCAATAATTATAGGCGTATACAACATGCTAACCACTCAAAGTAGACAAATTGATGGAATACTAATAGTATACTTACCCTAGTGGGGAAGAACCAGTAGAGAAAAAAAACACAGGAACACCCTACCTTCTTTTGACAAAATAATAATATTGATATTATCATTATAAAAAATAATGGCAATAATATTTAAAATGGTAATAATGATATTAATAATAATAATAATAATAATAATAATAATAATAATAATAATAATAATAATGATAATAATAATAGTAATAATAATAATAAAATGGATTTATTTTGCTTTACAGCATGCTCTATGCGTTTTGCAACTATTGCGAAGTCAGAAAAGACATAAGGAAACATAATTTTTAGATCAATTTGATATATCAACGTTAGACAACACTGATATGTTCTAGAAGAGAAGATAGCCTTTTAGGACTGAAGTCACGTGCACTACGTAGGTAC
>NW_004797317.1:851963-866963 GCF_000002075.1 Aplysia californica | reverse complement strand
TCTGTCTGTCTGTCTGTCTGTCTGTTTGTCTGTCTGTCTGTCTGTCTCGCTCTCTCTCTCTCTCTCTCTCTCTCTCTCTCTCTCTCTCTCTCTCTCTCTCTCTCTCTCTCTCTCTCTCTCTCTTCCAATGTTAAAACGCCTTTCTCTTTCTTTTCTCGTTCGGGATTCCATGCCGAGGGTGTGCTAACCGTTCTCTATCTGTAGGTAGCATCCAGTACAGGGGAAGGGGGTTGTCACAATATCAGCTCATAGGACTACAACCATACATTATAATTCATAGCTTGGTCATAGAGGTCAGCACACTAACCCGATAGTGTGAAAAGCTCAACTCTCTCTGTATTCCATTTTACGAGCTGGGTTGCTTTGGAAGAGGAGATGGGAAACGGGGGCTTGTCAGGTAGGGGGGGGGGGAGGAGGGTGTCAAAAGATCATCATTTCTGTTTTAGAAATATAAATCTCTTTCAAAGTTTAGTGGGGCTTTAGAATTGTTATTCTCTTCCTCAAGAATACTTACTTATGTAAACATAGATTTTTGATTTATGAAAAGTTTACCCCTTTTCTTTTGAAAACAGCAACAACAGCAACAACAAAACCCATTTTGACCTCTAGCGAGTCTTTGATTACCGACTACATAATGAACAATATTTCTCTGTAAATTCTCTTTAAAAATGTCGAAATGGCATATCAAATTGAGTGCTTTTCTGTTTAACCAAAGATAGCTTGATTTAAAAGATTGTGCGGCCTATGCGACGCAGTTATGAATGCCCACGGATGGGCAACCTCTTTAAATACGCTCTGCCAATACAATGCTTCACAGTGATATAGGTGACCTAAGTTCAAATTTCCAATGGAAATTGCTGTGCCTCGCGGAGAAAGACGTTTCATTCGGAGGTCGTGTATATATATATATATATATATATATATATATATATATATATATATATATATATATATATATATATATATATATATATATATAATATATGGGCGTCTATCTCATACACACTCGAGGGAGGTTTTTTAATTTTCATTTTCAATTACCTTCATTTAATTTCTAACATTTTATTTATTATGTTTGGTTTGTTCGGGTTTTTTGGGGAGGTGCATTAGAAAGGACGCTACAATGGTGATCAAACACAAAGGCATACTTATCATTTTTTCCACGGGTTCTAAAACATTTCATCTGTCGTCTGTTTTCTCTGTCATTCCATGCCATGTGTTTTTATTTTTATATGTATTTTGTTTCTTGTGCCTATGTGTGCTCAAGTATTGTGGGTTCCGCTTCACCCACAAATACGTTTACGTCTCTTCAATAAGGGTTAGGCCAGAACGTTGAGGTAATAATTTATGAGTCGTCTTCAAGGCTCCAAATACAACCAAATGTATTCTGGCTATAGTTAATCGTAGTAACGTTTTAAAAACGTGTTCTCACATTGAATTTTAAAATGCCAGCCGATTTCAACACTGTGTGGGAGTTGAGAACATTGAATGTGACTCCTTTCTAATAGTAAAACTATTATTCGTGGACTCACGAAATGTATTGAAACGTATCATTGTTGAGAGTTGAGCTCGATTTAAAAAAATGTTTTTCACATTTCATATGGAAAACGATCTGACCTTTGGAGTAACAGAGCAATTAAACCATTTGAATGGACACCGAAACGAGACGCTCCTTTCGCCGAGTGTTATATTGAATTACTCAGACCAACCCACCAGCTGTGGCCACAAAGGATTTTTACTCTGCAATAGATGCGTTATTGTTTATTAAGAAACGTCAGAACCATCACAAAGATTAATAACTCATGTTAGAGAGTGCGTGAACCATGGGTCAGTAAGAACCCATCTGTGTCATAGCATTGTTGTACATAAAACTTTCTTACGCTGGGCCTATTGGGCGACAAACTGAAAATGCTCTTCATGATAAAAGATTTAACTATATCGTGTTTTTCCCTAAACAACAGATTTAAATGACACTTCATGAAAGGTTTAAGCGTCCCATTTACTGTTTTCTAAAGGATTACAGTAGCTCAGAATTCAAAAGCCAGCCGGACGTTCTAAATCCAATCTTTCAAAAGAGGACAGCCCGATAAGAAGGAAGCAGGGTCGAGTGAGGATCTGCCGAGCGAACAGATGGTCGGGAACACGGCAGCTCTTCACGACCCCGAGAAAACGATGGTGGAGAGGGCAACTTGAAATCGATCGTTTTACAGTCTCCATTCTTTCTTTGTCACTTTCCGTCTTGGTGTTTTTTTGCTCTTTGTCGCACTTTCTTTCTTCTCCTAACGCAAAGTTTTGTCATTTCTTGACATTTCATAGTGCTTTTTCTTCTCATTTTCTTTACGAAATTATTGTTAAAACTTATTTTCGTCAGTGCTATTGACCTTTTCTTTCCCTCAACGATACCATTGGTCGCACACAGTTGTGAGTAAGTTTGCGTACTCATGCAGTCAATATTACATTATGAATAACACCAAGCACACCCACCTTGAGACAGCTTGTCTAAGCAATACTAGAATAAAGATTGTAAATGGTTGTTAATGTTTTACGTCTTCATCGACACAATACAGATTTTTTGGAAGACGATCAGCTGTGACTCTGTCAGGGTCGCTCGTGCTGAGCAGAAGACAGCATTACAGCTCACTGGTCGGAGATACTCGTTTAAAGACGACAGCAATACTCGGGAACTGAATTCAAAAAGCTTAACCATCACATTACAAACACCGACATAGATAGGCAGAGACAGAGAGAGAGAGAGAGAGAGAGAGAGAGAGAAAGAGAGAAAGAGAGAGGGGGGAGAGAGAGAGAGAGAGAGAGAGAGAGAGAGAGAGAGAGAGAGGGAGAGAGAGACAACGAAAGGGCGAAGAGAGAGAAAGAGAGAGAGAGGAGGGGGAGGGAAGTGAGAGAGAGAGAGAGAGAGAGAGAGAGAGAGAGAGAGAGAGAGAGAGAGAGAGAGAGAGGAACAGTGCAAGACAGACAGGCAGGCAGAAGGACAGAGAGACAGACTGAGACCGAGGGGTATAGGTATCAGAGAGATATATAGAGAGACACAGAGAAAGAGAGAATGAGAGAGAGAGAGATGGAGAGAATGAGGACGCGAGAGAAAGCGAGAAAGAGAAGGGTGGATAAAACTACGAAAGATAGATAGGTAGACAGAGAGAGAGAGAGAGAGAAAGAGAGACAGAGAGAGAGAGAGAGACAGAGAGAGAGAGAGAGAGAGAGAGAGAGAGACAAAGAGAGAAAGAGAGAAAGAGGGGGGGTGGGCACCCAAAGACGGAGAGAAAGAGACATGGACAACGTAAGAGAGGTATAGAATAATCATAGAACATAAAATATGACATGCAAATAAAATAATGCTCATAGTATTGTTTCGCACATCCAAACAAAAAAAATAGTTTTCTCAACAATGCAGATCCGGACGCCTCTTCATAATTTGTGAACTTGTGTGTAAGGTTTCGTTAAGGTTGCGTCGTTATCCTAGTGATTAGGCTACGGGACCAGTAATCGTAATATTGCGGGGTCGGGGGTCCGAGCTTCAGCTCGTTTCGACGTTGTGTCCTTGGGGAAGTCACTTTACACGAAATTCCTACTTGGCTCAGTCCTTTCAGAGATGGACGTTAAATTCGGAGATCCCACATCTTAAATAACCTACTAGTTGTGATAGGGGTGTTAAATCCATACCATTTCACTTTTTAAAAAATGTTTGTCAAAGAGACGTTTTAAAAAAAAAACAGCTCAAAAGAATTTAGTGACTTTTCTTCTTTTTTTTTTTTTAACAACCCTTTTCGGGAGGACTGGGAAACATCCGTATTTCAAACGTGCAAAACAAATACCCTCATATTAACCTGTGCAATGCGAGGTTTGACTGTATAATCCTCATACACAGCCAATACATGATTCGTAAGGTCACAAGGGAGTTAGTAAGTTAAAAAAATACTTCTTTATCCTTACAACAGCAAACTCCGGTCTTGAACGTGACCTTTGTTCACGTGTTGGCAAGAGCACTATGCTCGAAGTCTGCCTCATAATCCTATGTCCCTTGTAGGCGTAAACGCCTTTGCTCAAGGCCACCTCTCCCTCACATTGCTTTGGAGACATGTGTCGTCAGCTTAAATGATAGAGCCCCCCCTCCCCCCTTGCGCACTAGTGAGATTCAAGGTCATATAGATCAAACGTTGTTGCGGAAGAAAGGCTGATTAAATAAGTACACCCGGCTATCAATATTTTATGTCTACGTGAGCAAAAATAAACCGTCCTTTTATTTATTTCAAAAGGGGATTTTCGTTCACTTAGTCTTTCATCCTTATGTTGATATGATATTACAAAGGGTGCAAACAAATTTCGTGATCGAAGGTTTAAATCTATCCATCAGTTTTCTCTTTCACTCTTAGCATTGTTACGTTTTAGAAACTGTCTGGCGAATAATGCATATTTGCACTTATGATGTCGACGCCAAATGTTGAAAAAAAAAAAGAACAAACGTTATCGAACCGTCATTTTACCACCGATTTTCTTTTCTTTTCTATTTCTTGAACTTAAGTAGATTTTCTACATATGTATGCTTAGCTTGTCAAAAGATAATCTAACAAAAGTGGAAATTTACTTGAATGCAAATAGAGACGAGCAACATATTTAATTTTTTGAGATTATATGATTTTCATCCCATGTCTAGATCGAATGCTTTTACGAATTGTCGCATATTTTACATTCTAAAAAGTATGTTAACAGAAATAATACATTAGGACTTCCATTGATTTGAAGTTCCCAATGTTTCATTGCCACGTTTCAACGATTGTAAAGTTTCTTTACATCCAGTGAAATTCTTATGCATCATCCGGTAAAAGGTAAACAAGGTTATAATACATATCTAAACCGCTCCATGAATCTTTATGTAAGAATTCATACCCATTGTTAGAACACTCTCCTTTGGATTAAAAAGGACTGCGCTCATGAAACGAATTGAAGAGTTAACTTCCGATAAAGGCAGTATTTTATACAAAACCAAAGCCATTGACTTTAGAGAATGACGCAAAACTGGAAGGACTTATGTGTGAATATGAATGTGTTTATGTATGTGCGTCTGTGTGTGCGTATGTGAGTTAGTAAGAGAAAGAGAAGAGAGAAAGAGAGAGAGGGGGGGCAGACAGACAGACAGGCAAACTGTGTGTGTGTGTGTGTGTGTGTGTGTGTGTGTGTGTGTGTGTGTGAATGTGTGTGTGTTTGTGTGTGTGAGTGCATGTACGTGTATGTGTGTGTCTGTATGTGTTTGGGGGGGGGGAGTGCATTCGTGGAGAAGGGGAGGTGGTGGACGAGGATTGACTGTACAGGTAATTTGTCTGTTCTCTTCCCACACATAACTGGGCATTAAGTTGTACACGAAAGTTCTAATTAGGCGTAGGCAAAATCGTGACGTTGTAGCAGACAGGAAAGGCTTTCTAATTCAAGGTTACCAATTACCTTAATCCCCGAGTGCTAATTTACTTTGTATTTCTGTCATGTTTGAATGTTTTATTGGCTTAAATCTTCCTTATTAAATTGTTAAATGGTTGGCGCAAACGTAAACATGGACTTTAAAAAAAGAGATTTCAGGATAACAAAGTATTATCCCCTTGAATAACGTTTATTTTAATGACTGAAGAGATCTTCCTACTTATTATTATTAGTAGTATGTATGACGTCAGTGTCTAGTTGTCAAGTTCAAATCATTTGAATTTTCAAAGGTAGCTCATAGTGTAATTTTTTTTTCTTTTAGGTCAATATCTTTAACTGCCATAGATTGTTTGGTTATGCTGTATTTTAGGGGGGGGGGTAAATTCAAAGTGTTTTACTCTTAATTATTTTTAAAAAAAGGCTTACGTCTGTCTGTCGTTGGCTAGTCGTCCTGATCTTTGTTTAAGACCAGAGAAAGGACCCTCTGAATACAGTCAGAGTAGGAATGTGCTCTTTAGTAAAGAACGACAAGAGAAGCTGGTTATGCTTTAATAAGTTTAATTATTTTAAAAACAAACATAGTAACAAGCTATTTTTCCCTTTAGTTAACATCGTGCTCAAGACCTTGAACAAACAAGTTCAATATGAACCGAGTTCAAGGAGCTCTGTAAACTCCACCGACACTGCTACTTTTCACGATTTTGAAACTTAGCTTGATGTCTGTGAGTTCAGTCAACATTAAAACGTTTTAAATAAAAATCAAATCGCCAGGAGTCCAGAGTGCTTTAAAGTCCCCAAAGAACACCGCACTGCCAAACAACGTTTGTTAATGTGGAAACGCGTATATAAATTCTCGTCTAATAACGCGAAATAAAAATAAAACCTTTGATCTTGTAAAAGGCCACTGGTTGCAGATTTTTAGTGCAAATAATTCGCAGATCAAACTCTTAGGTTGAAACAATTTGCTACAGGACATTTGCAACCTCTGTTGCCCTGGGATTTTTATTTCAAACTACCCTGAAGAAAACCAAATTGATTTTCATTCATTCTTCAATTGAAATAACAATTTTTTATCACCCTATACTTTTTAGAAGAGCACCGGGTGAATTGAAAGATCAGTAAGGCCTAAAAGTAATAACAGGTAATAAACTTGACGAACTGTCGGTGATCACTAGTCAATGCATTTTTTTCACTAGCTCGCGCGAAAAGAGTTTTATTTTCCCCTTTATGTTCCCATTGTTTCCTTCACCCCTAAGTGTTTTAGGTGCGTCCTGCGGCGAGCTAAGGGTGACCGACTTTCACAAAATCAGTCTGAATGTAATTGATAGATCGTTTCTCGTACAAGATAAAATTACTTTAAACAGTAACACCTCTTTTCAAAAGATGGATGAGTGTGTGCCCTCTAAGAGACTGAAGGGTATTAGAGAGCTTTTAATCATATCAGAATGATAAATAAATATGTTGTAACGGAATCATATTAGGCCCCGCTATATTTGCGAATGTAGGTTTTTTAGAAAACATATTCACAATGTTTACCCTCGGTGGATGGATATATTATATAAGATGAAAAGAAAACAAATTGATAATAAAATGCCGAAACTTGTTGATTGCCAATGCACTCAACACTGATCCACCAGAAGCAGTTGTACAGTCGATGCCATCTTTGTTTTTTGGTGTGTGGTTGGGTTTTTTTGTAAGTGTTTTACGGCGCTCGCAACTGCATAAGGTCATATGAGCGCGCGGGACACATTAAACTTTTTCAGTTGGTAGGAAATTTTGAATTTTTGTCCGGATGGCGCAGAAGCCTATTCTTATCGCTTTTAGACCACCAAGGGATCTTTAACGTGCGCAACTTGCACACAGGACCTCCGAGATTTTTCGCCCTTGTCTGAGAAGGCTAGGTGTTGATCTTTCCTACCAGAAGATCAGAGGTGTGGCTGAAAGACAGCAGTAAGAAGAAGCCAGGGAGTAGCAGTAGAAAGGCTGTAGAAAAAATCAAGAGCCCAGAGGAGGGGGGCAAAGGAGCTGAGGGAGTGGGGGCAGAAATAGGAGATGAAAGCAGACGACAGAACATTGCTAGAGAGCAGGAAAGGAGGTGAAAGGAGACAAATTTAGAGAAGAAAACTTTTCGGTCACTACCCGGATTGGAACCCGGGACCTTTGAATGAGAGGCCAACACCCTAACCTCTAGGCCACGAGAGACCCCATGCCATCTTTCAAACGAGAAGTGGTATGCATTGGTCATAAAGAACAGTAAGGATATGATCCCGTTGCTGGGATCTAAAACTCATTGCGGTTCTCCAATCACAAATCGTACATTCGGCACCTCGTAAAGAATTCGAACCAGGACAACCCGTGTCGTTGTCCAGCGTGATTCAAAGAGAGCTAACGGAATGTATGTTTTATTGACAGAAAAATAAATTGACGAATAAAGAACGTAGGGTCGAAAAGTGCAAGAACAAACTCACAGAAACAGGTGAATTTAAACACATCTGCAATCAATCTGCTGGTGTCAACACCTTTCACAACGTCTGCCAAGAAGCTAAGTAAAGTCACACAACCTTGTTGAATGTCATGAACAGAGGTGAGAGAGTTCATCAAGTTCAGTAAAGCAAAGTCATGCTTACTCGTTGAGAACAAGCATGACGATGTTTATTTTTCAATACGCCCGTAGTAGTAGTAGTAGTAGTAGTAGTAGTAGTAGTAGTAGTAGTAGTAGTAGTAGAGATTTCCTTCAAACAAAAGAACTTAAGATAATACGGTATGAATTTCTTTCAATTCTGTCAGCGTCAAGTTAAAAGGCATAAACCGTATAGTTGAAAATGAAAAGAAATATCGAGACAGGGCGAAAGAAAACGATTTAGGGGGTGGAGGGCGGGGTGCTATACCCCAAAGTCCCGATTCAGCTTCAAATTATGCAATTTGAGTTGTAGGCATTTTTTAGCTTCCTCAGCCTCTCCTACAACTTTTTCATAGCATAAGAACACCCAAAAGCCTTATTTCTTCCCCTACCGAGCATGTTTGTCACCACCATTTTGTCATTAAGTCCAAAATATTTTAATTTTCTTTATCGGCTGTTTTCTCAAAACCCAATTTTTCTCTATACTTTAAAAAAAAATCCACCATTTTTTTTACTAAATCTTCATGAACCTTTCACAGAATGAAAACAAAATGTAATACTAAACATTTTTTGGTTGAATTTTTGATATATGAAATATATTTTTATTGGTGGTGTCCGGAGTATGGATTTGTACGGATTTTTTGTAAACTTGAATGCTACCTCACGAAAAAATTCATTAAAAATCGTCTTATTTGTTTAAGAAAAAAAATTAATTGGACAGATTTTTAGATCGAATGTTTGCTAACATGCATGAACCCCCCCCCCCCCCCCCCCAAAAAATATCCATAAAAAATAGTGCGGTATTCATTACGAAGGGCATATCAACAAAATCCAATATGGCCGCCGTATCCATGGGAACGAACCTTTTTTTATCAAATTTGATTGTGGATTTTAAGACTCCCTACTGTGCTAGTTATATGTACGAAATTTGGTAAAATTTGGTCCTTTAACAAGCGAGATCGCCTTCAGGTGTAGCCAGCCCCCTCCCCCCCTTAAGAGAATTAAAGTGCATAAAATCAGTATTAATAGAAACGGTTCTAGCTTGAATAAAACAATGATAAACAATAATTTTCTTACATGAGGGGCCAAAGAGATTAGCCAGTTTGCACTGACGGTATCCCGGCGTCGGGTCAATGTCATTTGTAGCCTCGGGGTCGCTTTGGCTCGATTTGCTGTGGACTGGATCCGAAAATGAGGGCATTGTTGTGCCGCTTAACCCTTCGTCCTCTGTCGAAAAGGCGTCGGTCCCAGCAGCAGACGAAGATGATGCTGAAGATGATGACGAGGGGGGATGTGGATGTGCCTTATCATCACCGTTCTCTCCAAATAGCCTTTCGCCGGAGAAGTCCGTGTGGAAGCCAGGGGTTGTCGAGTATGGAGACATGGACGGGGAAATAGGAATGATAGGAGCGGAAGTTGAAGACGGAACTCTCGAGGCTGTAGCTTTTCCAGTTGAGGGAAGAGTTGAAGGTCTCGCTCTCGGTACAACTGTGGGTGCACGGGAACTGAGGAAAACAGAAGATAACAAAATGAGCCAATAAACATCACAGGAGATAACTTCAATTTCTATGAAAAATTATACATCCAAGATGGCTTCCGCTGACCGGGTTGCCATCTGGGATAAACGTTTGTAATGTTTTAAAGAGAACGTTAAAGTCATAAAACCCATATTTAAAAAAAAAATCGCCTTCTCTTTTCAGTGGAGGCAAAGTAGCAAGTGATGAAAGTAGCGCTCTATGACTTCCTTTAAAAGTTCGCCTCAGAAGCTTTTTTAATTTTCGTTTCATTCATCTCAGGCTTTGTCATGTTTGCACAGCGATGGCCGTAATCTTGTTTGTTAAGGTAGATCTATTTTACTCCGTGTTGAGCTAAAACAGAATGTTTTTGTGTTATTTACTTATTAGGATACTTCAAGCATTTTTCACAAGTACCCCAAAACGTGCGTGAAAGACCGACAGACTGTGAATGAGAGAGCGTTGGGATGAGTAGTTAGCTGACTGAATGGCTTGGTTTGTCTGTAGGGGAATTAGTTACTCAGCAGATACCACAGTATGATAATGTGTGTGTGTGGGGGGGGGGGGTGCGAACGTTCAGGTGTCGAATGTGTGTGTGTGTGTGTGTGTCTGTGTGTGTATTTGTGCATGTGTGTGCGTATTTGTGCATGTGTGTGTGTGTGTGTGTGTGTGCACCCTACGAGTACTCACATTACCTCGTCTTTTTCTACATGACACGAATTTACGTTTTACGAATTTTTGTTAAGTAAAGAGAAGCACATCGACAAAATAATGGGTTTTTGTGCGGGGGGGGGGGGGGTAAGAAAGACGGACAAACAACAGAAGGGAAAGTAAAGAAGTAGGACCTACCAGTGGTGCCCTCCAATCACCCACGCAATTTTACGAAATGGCTGGGAACATTAGAATTAGATCTACATAGAGAAAAACTCCAATATGATCTTAAATTGAAATGAAGACAGTGGTCGGGATTATGATTATTCGGGAAAAAAATAAAATAAAATGACCTAAGCTAAGGTCAAGGAAATCTTATTTTTGACAATTTTTATCTCCTGGCTCCATTGCTTTTAAAACAGGAAATTAGAAAAGCTTATTTTTATGGAATAGGAGGTGACAAAACTGTGACCTATTTGAACGCTATTAATTCTCTCAAGAGTTCTGTGTCTTTCTGCCTTCCGGCGAAGTCTTCAGATTTGATCGTGTACATAAAGAAAAGAAGAAAACGGGAAATCGTGCCCACGCAGGGTAAAGAAGGAATAAAGTTTGGTTTGGCGAGAGAAAGCCATAAGTCTGGCTTCCTTCCTGCTGCTAGTTTTCCTTGTTTTTTTGTTTTCATAAGTTGTGTGTTTGTGTATGTGAGTGTGTGTTTGGGGGGGGGGGGGTTGTTAGTTTGTTGTGTTTTTATGGGTGTTCTTTTGTGATTCTTGGAGGGGCGGGGGAGATGGAGGACGTTTTGTATCTGCCCATGGCAATCAAAACAACACTCTGACCTTTCTGGTTCCATGAGTGAGTGCTTAATCTTGTCAAGTGTGAATTCGACTTGATCGCTCTCCTTAGAACAACAACGAAGAACACAGACCTTTGCGCACAGCAGCTTTAAAGGTAGTGGGAAGAGCCACCATAAGGCTACTTCACGCTCCTTGTCAACTCTTTAACTGTTGTTTTGTGTGTTTCGTTTTCTTCCTCCCTTTCCACGTTCAAATCAACAATCAATCTCAGATTTCAAAGAACGAAAAGCAGTCTAATCAGTCTGTGTCTATGTATAATCTTATTTTGTCTCTATCTATCTATCTATCTATCTATCTATCTATCTATCTCTGTGTCTGTCTGTCTGTCTGTCTGTCTGTCTGTCTGTCTGTCTGTCTGTCTGTCTGTCTGTCTGTCTGCCTGTCTGTCTGTTTGTCTATTTGTCTGTCTATCTATCTATATATCTATCTATATATTATATTTCTATCTATTTGTCTCTATCTCTCTATCTATTTATCTATCTATCTACAATTCCGCCAGGACCTTTTATTCTTTTTTTTTCAAATTTAGTTCCTCAATCAATCTATTTTTCACTCTCTCTTCTTCACCTGACCGTTTTCTGTGAAATATCCTCCTCTGTTGTTCCCACAGAAAACCCCTTATCACAACCACCCCCCCACCCCCCTAAAAAAAGAAAAAAAAGAAAAAAAAGAAAAGAAAAAGACACAATTTTGAAATAAATGCCCTCATCATCAGAAAAAAATAAATAAAACTGAACGACAGAGCGAAAGAAACAAAGTGAGCCATGAGTAGTCACATGAACCCAGACAACTTCAACAAATACAAAATATGCGTGTCTGACGTGCAAAGGCTTCGACTCCGCCAATGATGACACTTGCTTCCATAGGCTTCATCCTTGGTGAGTCATGACTGACTTTTCCACACATGCACATATAAACCACTAACTCTAGACAAACCTTACGTTACTGTCTTTCACAGGCTAAATCATACTCTCTCTTGATTGTTGTTGTTGTTATGCTTTTGTTTTTTTACTTTTTTACACACGTGGAGTAATGACATTTTTCACAGTCAATGTGTCCAGTCATATAGCACCCATTTTATCTCAGTCACACTCGCATTCAAACACACGTTCTCATATTCACACACAATCAAACACGCAAAGGTAATGTGTGTAGCTCTATTGTGACATCGGTGACTATAGTTAAAACACCTCGAAATGCTGTCCATCTAATCTCTAACTCTCTCGCTCGCTCTATCTCTCTCTCTCTCTCTCTCTCTCTCTCTCTCTCTCTCTCTCTCTCTCTCTCTCTCTCTCTCTCTCTCTCTCTGTGTCACACACAGACACACACAGACACACACACACACACACACACAACACACACACACACACACACACACACACACTTCTTTTTGGTTTACTCTGAAACACACTGCATTTTCTCGATGGATCGATTGAAAGAAATGAACAAAAGGACAACACGCAATAGAGTTTGTGTTATTCAACAAGTAAAAAAGAAAAACACACAAACAAATAGACAACGAAGAGGCTGGCCTGTTGTGACAGGGGACAGTGAACTGTGTGCAAAGGGCTGAGGCGTCAGACGTGCCAAGCACGCAAAAAGCTCATTTACTGCTGCCTTAGGCTACTCAGGGTCGCTTCCGGTTTCCTCCAATTTGACCCTGTCATTTATTGCATCACGGCGACGCTATTCTATCTGGTACCCTAATGACCCAGGTCACTTAGGTGGTGGCGCCAGGGAATCTAGGGCATTGTCTAGAGTGGCTGAGGTGAAAAAGTCTTGTTTTTGTTTTTTACTTTTTCGTTATATTTTCTTTAGATGTTGAGCTTTTGTTCTCGGTTTTGGTTTCTCTTTCTTTCTCTGGTGTTTTATGTTTGTGTTGCTGCTGTTGTTTTTCTTTTCAAAATATATTTGTTTAAAGTATGCGCGTCTGTTCCTTGCGTTTGGTTGTTTGTTTTCTTGTTTGATTTAATTTAAATATATTTTTGAGGTTGGGTACGGATAAGGCTGACAGGGGTGTGGGGGTCGGGGTTGTATTGTATAGGAGTGTGTCAATGTTCCGAGCAAAAGGTTTATTAAGCCATTGTATAATGTCCTTTAGACATTTGAGCGAATTATAAATAAGAAAATAAAAATGATTTTCAAATGTACAGACATATGAACAAAAATTCAAATAATCATTTCTGCAACGTAATACGTATCGATGAGCACAGAAAAAACATCACTCTCAAATAAAAACATATCTTTCAATGCGAAAATTTCTCAGGCACATGAACACCACAGCAAATTTAACGAAGGACATAATTTACATATACCTGCAGTTATGGCATAATAATAAGGCCTTTCCGAAAGTCTCTCTTTTAAAATACATATCTAACAATTTTGTTGCTTTCAACACGGAATATTATTTGTAAGTCAAGGTACATGTCTTTGCACCTGAGTTCCTGCAGGTCGTGACCTTGGAACTATATAAGGACATTTATCTCTGGTACCCAAAGAATGTTTTAGTTCCTTCATTTTATAATTAAATCGCATTTTCTCTCTCTCTCTCTCTCTCTCTCTCTCTCTCTCTCTCTCTCTCTCTCTCTCTCTCTCTCTCTCTCTCTCTCTCTCTCTCTCTCTCGTTCTTTCTTTCTCCCTCGGTCGCCTCGCTCCGTCTATCTGTCTCTCTCTCGTTCTCTTTTTCTATTCCCTTCCCCTCTCACTCTCGTTTTTCTCTCGTTATCTTTCTCTCTCTCTCTCTCTCTCTCTCTCTCTCTCTCTCTCTCTCTCTCTCTCTCTCTCTCTCTCCCTTTCTCTCTCTCTCTTTCTCTCTCCCCCCTCTCTCCCTCCCTCTCTCTCTCTCTCTCTCTCTCTCTCTCTCTCTCTCTCTCTCTCTCTCTCTCTGTCTCTCTTTCCCTTCCGTTGATTGCGTGTTGTGCACCAATAAATAATCATCTTGATCTTAACCAAGCCGACAGCATAGCTTTTTTCTTCTTTATACACTGTTACGTTAAGTGAGATTACAATAAACAGAGGAACAAGACACGATGACATGAAAGATGAACTTTATGAAAAACAGGATCTTCGAGTGTAATCAGCACGACGTTTGCTGAGTAATCCAAAGAGTGGGTGGGTGAAGGTTGCTCTGGTGAGATTTGCAACTTCTTTTCTACGCCTTGTTTTTAGTGTATGTCCCTTTCCTATGACTTATCTTGTCTTTAGTGCTCATATTATGATATATTTGTGTTATAAGTACAGAAGTACAGTAAAAATGTTATTGAAGCAAACAAACAAACAAAAATCAAACGAAACATGTCTGTCTGTCTGTCTCCCTATCTGCCTTTCTGTCTGTCTGTCTGTCTGTCTCTCTTTCTCTCTTTCTCTCTTTCTCTCCCTCTCTGCCGTATTTTTCTCTGCCTCACATTATTACTACAACTCCCATTAACTCCCCTCTCCCTCTCTCTCTAATTACACTCCCACCCCTTTTCAATTTCTCTCTCTCTCTCTCTCTCCCCTTCAGGCCCCATCCTCCCTCCCCTCCCACTCCCACCTCTCCCTATTTCTCATTCTGGGACCGCTCGGACATTTTTCGCCCATCACTCCGAGTTTAATGGCCTCCGACCAGCATCGTCTCTCGTCTTTTGTCCCCGCCGACACCTTGAAATCCCACCCTTCATTAAACCCACAGCGCCCCGCCCCCCAGGACAGTAAATTTTCACCGACGCTTCAAAAGGGGGCGTGTCCGCGAGGCGACGCCCACCGGTAATGAACGGGTTTAGAGTAGCCGCGTCGAAATGACAAACGGCCTTATAGGACTGCCTTGCCTTGCCTTGCGATGTGCCTGCCGCCACCGTTCTTAGAAAATAGCTTGTCCTTTATTTGTGTATTTTAATTTTTCCTGTTTCTTTTGTTATTGAGAGGAGGTGTGTGTGTGTGTGTGTGTGTGTGTGTG
>NW_004797317.1:847107-850904 GCF_000002075.1 Aplysia californica | reverse complement strand
TCTCTGTCTCTCTCTCTTTCTCTCTCTCTCTCTCTCTCTCTCTCTCTCTCTGTCTCTCTCTCTTTCTATCTCTCGCTCTCTTCCTATTTTCTCGTCTCTCCCATTTTCCCTTTTTCTCTCTCTTCCTCTTCTCTCCTTCTCTATCTCCCTCTCCCTCTACCTTTCACACTCTCCCTTTCACTGTCGCTGTCTCTCGAACATTCCCCTTTCCGTTGACGTGTAGCAACCCGAAAGGGTGAGAGTTGGTAATAATCTGCTCTTGTTTCCACATTTCATGTTTCATCTTCCGTAGGAATTACATTGTCAAAGTTCCCTCTCACGAATTCGTGACTTGTCTATTTTACGGTTGTGAGCAATGAATATTATTATTATAACATATAAGACGTGGGCATTGTCTTGATACGTCTTGTCGTATCGTGCGCGTCGTAGACAATTAATTTCGGATGACATGGGATCCGCTCTTTGTTTTAAGCTATGGGATTATCAATGTCTTGTCAAGGGTACAGAACATGGTTAGATTTCTCTTGTTCAGGAATGAAGAGGTTTAAGGGAAGTCGTCACTTATGGGACTTGCAGAGGTTAACATTTTATGAGGGTCAAAATGAAGACCACCCTCGGTCATTGTTCGACGTTGCAATTCCTTTAAAGCGAGTATTACATTACAAGGGTAAAAGATCATACATTTTGCAACGTTGAGGTGCGCAAATATAATATTACTAGCTGGGCCCCCGTTCGATGAACGGATAGAGACAGAAGCGTGTTGATTGTTCCCAGTAGCAAGAAAAAGAATTTAAAGAAAAAGCGATGATGGGCATCAAACAAAAGGATCACAGTCGAATTTAGCACCAAGTGAAAAAAGAAAACATGAGGCTAGATCTATACGGGTCGCACACTTAAAATAGACTTAAGGACCTGTCCGGTGTGCAATGACGTTGTTGTCCAGGACAGGTAATACAGGTAATACTTAAAATAGAGCTCAGTATTGCGCGACAGTGCGCAATAGTATCGAACGGAAGTCGAAGTACGACTTGAAATAAACAAACCTGGCGGGTTTTCTAAAATTACAGAGACCGAAGCGTCGGCCTACAAAAGCGATCGGCGAAATAAAAAAAATTTAGCTTTTTGCAGGAAAACTGTCTCGAAACCGAAAAAACGAAGGGCGTCATGCTCTGGAGCTTATTTTAAAGAATCTTTTGGCGTAAACTGCATGTCGATCGATGCTGCCATTAAAAAGCCTTTTGAATAGCAAAATTCGGACACCACAAACAGATAATAGATTTCCGGTTCAGACTATGGTAAAAAACGAAGATCATCTTCGGTAACTGTTCGATGTTGAGATCCCATTAATGAGAGTGTTACATTACACGAATAGAAACAATACATTTGTGATGCATCACGGTGAAATGATACGCTCGTCAAAATAATGAAAACGAAGATATCGGCATTTTTCTGCCAGGTTGATAATTATTTTCGAATTTCTGTTCTCTTGATCAACACCTTTTTATGTCCTTTTAAAACATTTTAGCGAGAATTTTCCTGAAAAAAAGTTGATTAAGGGAACATAAAATGAAAATGTTAAGTTTCCAAGGACTCTCAGGCTTTCGAAATCAACAACTTCCAATTGCACATGCACAAAAATGACGAGCACCTGATTCCTCTGCATTGTGACACTTTCTACATCACTGAGGTGCGTATGTATAACTAGCTGAGCCCCCTTTCGATTAAAGGAATGATCAACTGAAAGGCATATTGGCCTAATCTTTTTACACTCTGGTGGAATGGAGCTTTAAATCTTAAGAGAAAAGTGACACGTGAGTTTCCAAGTTGCCAAATATCGTATAATAGATGATGTATTATAGATTCTCTATACAGCTTTCGTGGTTGTACACTCCAGAATTTCAAAGAGGTGGAATCTACACACTGCTAGTGAACGGAAGCCTCGCTTGTTTACAATGCCGTCTTAGAAGACGGACTTTCCCAAGATTAGATATAAACGAAACTAATGAAAAACTGAAAATTAACTACAGTGATTTCAGGCTCTTCAATGAAACTGAGCACACTTTAAATGATTCTGAACAATCATTAATTTTGTCAAATTCGAAAGCTAAGTGGTTCGGGAGAAAGTGTGAAGTTTCAGAATTATAATATATAGAGATACTCAGGCTCAGACTGAGACAACGTGCGACAATAAGATAAGATAAGAGATAAGATATTACTTTATTATCCCAGAGAAGAACTTTTCTCTTTGTATAGGACCGTAAAAACACATGCAAGTATACATACATATTTAAATCATATATTATTTCTCTCTTTAAAATTCAAAATGAAAAGAAAAGTAAAGGGGACAAAATATACATATCACATCAGATGCAACATTCAAACACACAGAGAATTGATTACGAGACCTTTAAAGTTATATAGATATATACTCCAAAGACCCATTGATGCTTATTCTAACAATAGTCTTTTGCTATATTGTAAAAAACTTTTTTTTATACCTTTCTCTCTTTATTTTTGGAGGTACATATCTGCCGCTGATCTTACAATTTGCGTGGAAAGGGGGTGTAACGTGTTGTTTATGATGCTTTCACTATTGACTAAACATCATAGCCACGGGAGCCTTCTTAGATCTTTGAACTTAAAAGAGTAGAAAGGACGACCAGTGTTCTGTCTGTGCATATTTGTCGCTGAAGGGCCCAGCTGGTAGGTTCTACTTCTTTACTTTCCCTCTGTTGTTTCTGTCTGTCTGTCTGTCTTATTAGTTCCCGGCACTAAATGACCATTATTGCGTCGTCGTGCTTCTGTTTACTCAAAGAAACGACCAAGCAAAACAGCCGAGACACCAAATACACTCCAAATGCTTATGAGCAATTGGGGGTGGGGGGAAAAGGGTGGGGGGGGGGACTAAACCTCAAAATCAATTTCAGCAGCTGCAATGTAGATTGTAAACATATTGTAGTCTTATCTTATGTACACTATGCTTTCTTTTCTTAGTGCTAGCCAAATACGTATTTTTTTCCCATTTCTCTCAAGAGACAAAACTGATAGTGTGCTGAGAACAAGGCGGGCCTATGATGCAGGAACATGAATCCAAAAGACAAACAAATATTGTCTTTCATTCAGGGCGAAATTTTAATCTTTTTACGATAACTGATTTTCTAGAGTATAAGTCGACATAAAGTGCGGCCTTCTATTCATTAGTACGTCAAAAGTTTCGATCCAATTTATCAGCCGTACAGGTTCGACGAAAGTGTGCGCACATGCATTTATCGCAACAAAATCACATACCTGTCTTGTGGTAGTTCTCTGGCCAAACTCCGTAGTAGCGGCCAGCTTCCATTCCCACAACGGTTGTTAAAATCGTCGTGCTCTAAAGACCAGAATACGACCCCAGACATGCCCAGCTCTCTGATGAAAGCCGCCTACGAACAGGAAAAAAGTTCCGTATTATGTTACACACGTAGTAATGAAACTTGGTTTCAGGTTCTTTCTCCATGGATGTAGTATGGTGCTGGTATATATTTATTGTTAACGTCATATCCTTATATTATAACGATTATTGTTGCTTCTGGTTGTTTTTAAGATAATATACCTGAGGGCATTGAACCCAAGGACGTAAATGAACGAGAGCTTAAAATTCAGTCTACAGAAGTGGGACGAGAAGCAAATATGGAACTAAGATAAGAATACGTCAATGATGAGATAATAATACGTGAATGATGAGATAAGAATACGTCAATGATGAGATAAGAATACGTGAATGATGAGATAAGAATACGTCAATGATGAGATAAGAA
>NW_004797317.1:834607-842107 GCF_000002075.1 Aplysia californica | reverse complement strand
TTCAACCCTCCCTAAGAATAGCGACCGTTCTACTACAATTATGCAGCTGTCGTAATTAGATCGACAGGATGTAGGGAGAGTCCAGCGAAGCCTGTGGTTTTATCGGAAACCTTGAAAAGCCCAAGCACGTACTTGTTAGTCTTCGGGGCCTTGCATTAAGCTCAACAGACTTCCGCTCCCTGCAGCCGCTTTGGAGGGCCCTGGACACATGGGCCAATTTCCGGTCAACACGACGGGCTTGGAGGAAAGACCTCTGTGTTAGGATTGAGTGACCAGTAGATCGTGATCCGGGAAAAGTTCGTCCAGGTACAAGGTCGCCATACTCAAACTGTGTGCCTTATTTGCGATATATAACGAAGGTTTCATAAGGATGTTACATACAACTTAAGAACCATGGGTGTTGGAGGACGCCACTTGTAGGTCCTACTTCTTGTCTTTTCCTCTCTTGTTTTTAACTGTCTGTCTTGTGTCGGCGTGTTTCTCTTTACTCAAACTTAACTTTGAGGTTCTGCCTGGGAAATAGGAAGAATGTGACCCATAACTGTTTTTAGTCGGTTACGTCTGTATACCTTCACTGGAAATAGACTGGCATGAATTTCCTTTCAGGCGGGATAGGTGGGATTGGTTTTTTGTTGTTGCTGTTTTGCATATCTTGACTCTTGGTTTGTTTGTTTATTTGTTTGCTAGTTTTTTTGGGTGAGTTATATATAGAGTGATTAGTTAATGTAGCAAGTGACGGTGCTAGTGTTGCTGTTTGTGAAGATAGGGTTAACCAGACATACAAAATCTGGGTTCGAATATTGGGCTCAATAAATCAGAGCACACGGGAATGTGGGGACGAAAAAGAGGGAAGGAGAAGCGAAAGGAAATAAAAGGTATCCTTTGTGCTTGACAGCTCATTTGTTCTAAGGGAAGGGAACTTTACGATCGAATGAACAGACCGACTAGCACAGAGCGATTGGGAAGCAGAAAAGTACAGTTGTTACCAAAGGGGTGAGTTTCACAATAACGTGACAGAGCTCTGAATTCTCAGTACGTAAAGGGCGCTCCATTAGCTTAGCTGCTATCATACTGAACTACGGAGCGGGTGGCTCGGGTTCGAATCCCAGACTGGAAGTTCTTAATCTCGATTTCTTTTATGGAGTTTTAAGGCTCTCAGCACATTTGGTTCGGTTTTATCGGAGGTACCCTTTCTTAAATAGCCCATACCCTTGCTTTTTCATTACATAAAAAAGAATACATTTGCTTTGAAACGTTCGTGAATAGATTGATGCCCATTGTAATAAGCAGAAGAACGAAATATCTCAAATTTGTAAGTTTTCTCTTAACATCTTCCGTCCAGCTTTCAGCAAACAGGTTTGTTGACACCAGGTACAAAGTATATCTTTACACATTGCACTTAAACACGATTTTCATGTGAGTAATATGTAAACATTACAGAGTGAAATATATGTCATTAAACATCTGGGTTAAAAAGCATACGTTTCAACGTATCAAAACTTCCCGAACTTTTAGAGTTTAAAAATGAGGAAAACAAAGTAACCAAGATGACGTGTTTGCCTTGCATCGGGAATATGAATAGAAACACCTATCAGAATCCGTGACAATAATGTCTATACAGTGATAAGAGACCCTCGTGAATCGGAATTGAAAATGTGCTTGTAAAAATTTTCAGTAATTTTAATATCGATTCATTGTGCCTAAACTCAGTACCTAGTAAACTTCCCTGTCAAATTTGTTTAAAATTAAAGTTCGTAACAAATTCTATAGCAATAGAAAAGACAGACCGAACAAATATTGCTAACTAACAGATACCTATGTCTGTGTTCGCTACGTCTTTCCCTAGAAAGACATCTCCCTGTGCACGGTTTTGTCTAGAGTTCGGTGAACTTTACAAGGGTACTGATGAGACAAACCGGGCGCATAGCTTTGTGTCTCCCGGTTGACTGAATTGATAAATTAGCAAGATAATTACTGAGACATTCTGGGGGCCCATGGCGGAACGTGCGAATGAAATTACGGACTTTAATGTTCTATTTCTAGAAAGGTCTATTTGGAAACTTCACTGTGCGTGGTGCCAAATGGTTTACATTTGACTTAGGATTTGATCACTATTCTAAAATAAAACGTCAAACTGACAAAACCGGAACCAATGGTGTGTTGATACATCTATGTGCCTTCGAAGCACACAACACGAGCTCTGTTCCTACAAATTCTCCCGCGATAATTTTTTAGAGAAAGAGGAGACTGATCTTTTCTAAACCATGCCATTAAATGTGAGTTTAAAGCAGTTTACATAATCATTTTTTTAAATGGATGAACTAATGAGAAAGGCCAAACGGATATTAATCAAGAGAACGTGCCCATTCATGTACGTCATAATATCATGACAGCCTTTTGTCATCTTTTGTAGGTGTTCATCCTCCCTAAGAAAACGTAAATACTTTGCAACATTTGAATATTGAAACTACACTGTAGTAAACAAGCAACTACAACATGGTAAAGTGAATCATGAGAGCTCGTCATGTTACCCTGTTGCGCGCTTGTTTACTCAACGAATTATTTCGACGGCTTAGACTAAGTACCGAGCTGGTTTAAAATTGCGAGTAGTTTGTAAGCAGGCTGAGCAGATTACATGAAGTGTGGGCAGTGTGTGTTTGTCAAAGTTCACATATTTCACTTGAGAGTTATTATAGACTTTACATCGACATCCAAAAACGTATTTATTGTTAGAAGCTTACCAAGTAATTGCTGTTGTCAAAAAACGTCAAAGTAAAATGACGTCACATCATTACAGGTCATGAGAGAACCTCGACCTCCCATCACACAGATGAACCGCAATATGTCAGGAAACTGGCTTGTTCAAGTGAATTTGTCCAGTTGATTGTTTTTACATAAAGAGAGAGCTGTCGTGACAACAAGCTGAAGCTTATAACTGAGTATATTCTCTTACGAACAACGTTCCTTTCTGAACTGATAACTCCTGAAAGTTGTCATTGTGTCAACAAATGTTAGATTGGTAGACATTCTCTTATGAAGACCATGGGAACAGGGAATTATTCTATCTAAAGTTTTGATTTTGAAAATGAAATTATACATCTTTTTTCATTCATTCTCTAATGTTTCTCGGGAGAAAGAGGGGAGGGGGGGGGAGAATTGTATCTTAACAAAAATTTTCTTTGGTATCTTTGCTTTCCTGTTTTCTTTCTTTTTTTTTTATTGTTTTGTTTGATTTTTCTTTTCCTTTGGAAAGGAGGGGAGGAGTGAGCTCTCTTGTAAAATTTTAATGACCGTTATGGGGTAGTGGAGGAATGTGTACGATATAGACAAAGTCTTATACATTACAAAAATGGTGGTTGGTAGCACAGACTATGACTTATGTTGTGTTGTATGTAAGGCCTGTTGTGTATTTAATAAAAATAGGGAAAGGCACAGACCTTCGCAACTGGAGACATATCTGTTTACTTCACTGTGTCAACATACGTGACAACATCATAATCTTACCTCTGCATAGTCAAGTAAACCCTGGTCACGGGAGAACGGACCAGGAGCTCCTCCGCCGGTCACTTCCTGCCCAAGGCCATTGCCCTCAGGTTCAGAGGTCAAAGTGAACGATCGGCCAAACCCAGATACAGCCAGAGCTAGCTTTCTGGCCGGAAAACCCGACTCTATCCAGCCTTCGACAAACGTTCTCTGTGGATTGAAGAAAATAGTTATGTAAATAAAAGCATCCTACAAACAAAATTATTAACTCTATTATATGCTCTATCGATTGTAGTAATTTGAGTTCTCAATGCTTCTTACACCTTCTACCAAAAAGTGCTTTCTTTCAAGTTCCTCGATTCTTAAATGTGTTCCATCGACACAACGTAAACCACTAGAAGAGTGTGACTTCGAACCTGCGTGACAAAGTCAATCTGGGTGGGCACAATCGGGTATATCCCAGGAACCCCCCCCCCGAAAACTAGATTAACACTTGGTATAATATACCCTTTGCCAATAGACACTGTTATCGCGAGAAGGGTAAACAGGCTAGTCTAACAACAATATGTCACAGGCCATGCGCTCAACAAGGAAGTTAAGACCTCTTTCTTGGACTCCAGCTGTTGTGCCATTTTAAAGTCCACTGAGCAGCCTGGGTTATGAAATCAGATAGTAGTATCTTATATAGCTGTTAATTCCAGCTGTCTGTTTCTTTGTCTATCCAGCAGACTTAACTTGGTTCATTCGCTTAACGACTGGTGGTACAGACATCGCATTCAGATTGAAAAAATAAAATGTACTCTGGGGTGAACAGGGTATGTGAAACATTTGCATAAGCCGTGTGGCGATGTTGTTCACCAGCTTACGAACGAACAATTTAATAAATACTTTAAATGTCTGCGTATATGAATGTGTCATGCCCACGTTTGTATGTCGGTGTTTGTATGTGTGTGTGTGTGCATGTATGTGTATGTATGTGTGTGTGTATGTGTGTGTATGTGTGTTTGTGTGTGTGTGTGTGTGTGTGTGTGTGTGTATGTGTGTGAGTGTTGTGTGTCTGAGTAAACAGGGTGATAAAAGACCCACCCACAATTTTTTTTCTAAATATCTCGAGCACAATTTGTACTAGAATGAAGTAATTTGGAATTGATACAACTCATTCAAAAGAGTTTATTTGATACAAAATTCACAAATAAGAAACCTATTTTCGAAAACGGAAATAGCTTTTTAAGAACCATTTATTAATGTAAAATGCACCAATTTAAAAGATTGTGTAAGGATAGTCATGAAATGATTAGTATGTTTTTTTCCTTTCCTTTTATTAAAAAAAAATTGGTACATAGCTGAAAATGGGTTGCTTTCTTACGCTGTGTAGAGCAAAAACTATTCTGTGGATGTATCTGAAATGAATATCAGACAAAATCCTTTTGACTTTCAAATGTTGTGTACAAATTTGAAACGCAAAACTAGAGAGTGGAGGAAAATATTAACAAAAGAAAGTTGTGCCGTTTTGTTTATCACCCTGTATTTAAGGGAGAGAGATAGACATACATAGAGAGAGAGGGGGGGGGAGATAGAGAGAAAGAGAGAGAGAGAGAGAGAGAGAGAGAGAGAGAGAGAGAGAGAGAGAGAGAGGGTGGATTGTAAATTACTCTTACATTACCTCTTTACTGCTTTATCTTGGGGAGGGGGGTATTAGTTTGCTTTAGTTGTTTTTTTTAATGAAGGAGCGGGGTTGGGTGGGTTTTTTTTACGAAGCGTAATGTCTTACTAAATACAAATATGTCATTTGAAAGGACAGCATGTGAGACGCCATCAACACGTCTGGACAGTATGAGGAATCGAGGATCTGTTGTTCTTTGATCGGACCTTCTGTTGACAGTACGGCAATTTTAATTTAGCAAGTTATAAAATGTAATGGTATTGCTAATACGGAAAGTAGGGGATGCTCCTGTGAAAGATACGTTGTGGCCAATAAATAACAGGCACTAGTCACGTAGTTGTATCTTTGTTCCCAAGACAGTAGACTACTTGCTTTCCCTTGATCCCGTCAGGGTTTTATAAGGTCACGTAAATAGGAAACTCGATACGTCACAATATTTGTGTACTCAAAGAAGATGAAAATGTAGAGTGAAACTTTCTCTGCAATGTAGTTGACAGAAGAGAAATAAATTGAGAGAACTGAAAGCGTAAAGGCTGTAGTGGGAATTTTAAAAAAGAGAAGAGAAATGAATTGAGGACTGAACGAGAGAACACTCTCATAGAAATATTGGAAACGTAGAGAAATACATTGGGAACTCCACCACAGTTTTCAAAAACAAGGGCTTCGTTCAGAGGCTTAAGGATCTTAGTACATTTACAAAACAATAAAATCAGTGAACCAACGTTTCTTAATCACCCTTTACACGTGTTTCATTTTAGGAGATCTGAATGCTTTGATTGTTTAACATTCAATTTGTTGGGGGGTTTTTATGTGGGTTTTTTTACTGGGTCTTCCTTGATAATTCTATATTGTAGCAATTCGAGCGCTTGTTTAACACTCAACTGTTGAATATTCACTCAGAACGACACGGTTTCATTAAATAGCGTCTACTTTTTTTCTGAATGCCAGGGCTGACCATACAATAGACTCATTTGATTTTGAACAAACAAACCAATGCATTTTGCATTTACAAAGACACACTCAACGAGATTTCTGTTATCACAATGGCGAAGATATGTTTTCGTAGTTTTATTTGTCAGTGTAACGTGAGGTAGTATTTTATTAGGTAGATTACGTATTCCCGTCTACAAAAATGATTTTGGAAAATGGACAAACAAAGTGGTGTTTACAAGGCTTTCAACAGCTGGATTACCTCAAACATCAATCGCATGTTATTGTCTTCAGCTGTTATCATCTTATATTACGGTTCATGCATGTCATTGTGAATTTAACTTCATTTTGATGGCCAGTACAGTGTTGTGTTACCCTTTTAAGACTCAATTCTTAAAATATAACTGCGCATATTATATGCATACCTTTCCCTGTGAAAATGGTTAGGCTCGTAACCGTTGTAGACAACTTGAGTTCGATTCTCGTGGGTGTGTCCATCTTTCGTTCGGGATACTGTATCTCACTAACGCTAGATTTGCTCTTACAGGCGGAGTCGATAGAGCCAGACTCTTAAAAATGTTTACTGAGGCGATAGCAAAGCTATACCTAAGTGTTTAGTTCTGAAAGAAGTGAGAAGTACTCATTTATGTTCTGATTATATGCATTGTTATAAAATTCTTGTGCAGACTTATACACTTGCAGAGTGGCAGATTTCCAAGGAAATGCTACATACAATTATTTCGTACTTGTAAATTAAGCAGAGTCAACTGGGCTTCTGTTAATAACCTATTATTTTCCTTGGAATTTGGATATGTCCGGTTTTCTTAAAGTGTTTCAAGCATAATTTTCTTTCTCAGCGAGTTAAAAAAGTAGGCTTGTTGATCATCGCGCACAGAACAGAGAAGAAAAAGTCTATCGCTAGTATAATCTATTCTCTCCCTCTACTCCAAATACCCGAACATATCATCAGTTTCCTAAGAATGGGAACCAAAGAGTCATAGCCTTTGTAAAAACTCACAA
Organism: Aplysia californica; assembly: GCF_000002075.1. NCBI lineage: Eukaryota > Metazoa > Mollusca > Gastropoda > Aplysiida > Aplysiidae > Aplysia > Aplysia californica. The sequence goes on along the minus strand of NW_004797317.1, from coordinate 835,011 downwards.
CCAATCATTGAATAATAATCGTTATCGATGGAAATAAATATATTCAACTTCATGTAAAAGCTGCAACTCGGATTTCACTTTCACTTTTTTTTTTATTGTACAAGTTTCAGCTGTTAAAGAAAATAGCTCACTACCCAGTGCCTGACTCAGCACAGTGATATAAATTATACAATATTATGACCATGAGAAGAGTTACGTGCAACAACTTGGTTTATTTTAGGACGGAAATTTTGTTGCACAACTCGATTTTAAATGTCGATTATGTGTATTTATTATGTGTAAAGCATTTATGATTTATGATGTTCTCACCGAAGTCTCTTCGGAAAAATATGTATGTTTTATGAGATGTGGGCCAATCGCCCTGAACACTGAAAGAAACCAAATGTTTATATTATTATTATTAT
>NW_004797317.1:829491-833463 GCF_000002075.1 Aplysia californica | reverse complement strand
TATTATTGTTATTATTATCATTTTTATTATTATTATTATCATCATCATCATCATCATCATCATCAGGTCCTTATCTCAATCTTGTTAATCACTTCCACTTCCTCCCCATTTTCTTGAATGAAACAAAAAAGAGCGAATGACTTTCTATTATACGTCTACCACTACCCACCTCGCTCCTCCCCCAACGTGAATCTTTATATTTCAACCTTATCTAACAAGTCAACTCCCCCCCCCCAAAAAAAAAAAAGTTGACCAGGAAATCTATTTTATATGGACATAAAAGGGGTTGAGCAAAAAAAAAAAAAAAAAAAAATTTTTTAAACACAACAATATTAACATAGAGACTCTTCATGAACTTACCCACACTACCGCATCGTGTGATATAATCTGACCGACCGACCTCAGTATTCAATCAGCTAAAGGGATCAACCAGTAGCGTGGACCGCAAGTAAGTAAAACAATTACAAGGAACTAGGAAACCTGCCTCTACTCTTTCTTCCAGCCCAGTGAACTTCCTGGGCAACTCATTACCGCCATGGAAGCGTTTGACGTCACTACCGATCGGACAACGCTGCTACTTAACAGGCCGAGCCCTTTCTATCAGGTTTGTACGCTTTGAGGGTGATAGGAAGTTGGACAGTAAGGGTGGGGGGGGGTGGGGGGCTGAGGTTGACCTTATTACTATGGACCAGTGTGTGTTAACATCGTAATTGTGCTCGGATTAATCCTCCTTACATAAAACTGAAAATTACGGACGGACCCTGGGAGACTTGTTATTTCGTTACGGGGATCCCCCACCTTGTCTTCTGATCAAATTTGTTTTCGTGTTGTGGTGGAATGAATAATAATTAATTGATTAATTTCCCTTTTAAATTTGTGATAAAAAAATGACAATAATACGGAGTACAAAATTGTGTAGCATTATTATTATTGCTTAAAAGTGCATCCAGTGGAGTTTAACTGTAGTTTCGCGTAAACTGTATGGATTCCGGTTAGCTCTTTTGACACAATTTAGAGCCCAGTGGTTATACAATATGTGAGATAAGATAGGGACTTAAATTACTTCTGATGATTTACCTCTACAGTTTATGAAAGAGTCCCATCTATAAGAGACAGGATTTTGAAGCCACCAATACGAGAAATGTGGTGTTGCGATAGGCACATTTCTCTTGCATATAAATGAGTTTCATTTCCTTGTGAGGAGAAATGTTATCGAGTATTTCGACTTTTCTGCCTGGACGTTTTTGAAAGAGTGAATGTATTTACAATTTTTTAGATTTTTATTTATTTTTAAATTATATTTTCAATAATCATTTTGAAGATATATCATTAATATTAAAGTTTTTAAAAAAAAGAAATAACGCTTTGAAAGAGCGAATACGCAGATTTGGGAATTGTTGGCTTTTTCTTTCTTCAACGGGTTTTGGTCTTAAAAAGGAAAAATAATTGATTAACTTCATGAGTGGTCATTAATTTGTCGTTGCCAGGGAAACGACGCCATTTCAATCTACTTTTTTTCACAAATACCGCTACCTCATGAGATGCAATCTTTGACAAAACAGCGAACTGTGTGAACACAATTTCACAAAAGTTCTCGCCTCTTTCAAACTGTCTTAATATGACCTTTATTCGGGTTGCATAAAGGGGGCATTATTTTGAAAAGAAAAATAGCCTGCCATTTTCTCCCATTTTTCCAGTGTATAAACGTAGCTACACTGTACATTTATGTAACATGGCGACATATTTATTGATCTCATCTTAACGAAGAATTAGAAAAAGTACTTGTTGGGAATTCAGTAATTCATCAATAATACTAATTTATTATTAGGGGGAAAAGAACGTAATAAGATTAAATCACATCACTTGCCAGCTCCCCACTCCCACCTTTCGTCAAATTAAAAGGGAAGGCATTTAAATAAATAGCACACCACCGGAGGTCAGTAGAGCACTGGGCCTTCTGGAATTGATGACAAGGCAAAATATACCGAGGCCATGTAATAATGATAAAGCTTCGGGGGGAGGCTGGAGGGGTGATGGCGGGGCACTTCGGTGATTCTAGGACTTCATAAACTTACTTAATTTATATACATGTACATGTACCTCAAATAAACGAGTTTTGAGTTCTGGATGTTCCTTTTTGTGTATCATTCGTAAGCAAAGAAAGTAACGGGCCGCTAGCCTGTCTGTATGTAAGCATGTCTGTCTGTATTTTATGTCTGTCTGTTTCTCTCTCTCTTTCTCTCTCTCTCTCTGTCTCTCTCTCTCTCTCTCTCTCTCTTTCTGTGTGTGTGTGTGTATGTGTGCGCGCGCCGGTGTGTGTGTGTGTGTGTGTGAGTGTGTGTATATGTGTGTATGTGTGCGCGCGCCGGTGTGTGTGTGTGAGTGTGTGTATCTGTGTGTGTGTGTGTGTGTGTGTGTGTGTGTGTGTGTGTGTGTGTGTGTGTGTGTGTGTGTGTGTACGTTTTCGTAGACCAACAAACACATAACACGAGCCTGCGTCGAATGTACAGTGTTAAATCGTGGAAGTAGGAGTATATCAATCACCTGTACTAGCATTCACTTCTTACCCCCCCCCCTCCCCCACCGCCCTTGTGTTTTTCCTTCTTTATAAATAGCGTTGTCTAAGACAACCAACTGTCTAAGATCTAAGACGATCCCTTTTCTCCTTAAGAGTACGCTACCTAAAAAAAAAAAAAGTTCTCTCTGACACTTTTGGCTAGTTTTAGTTATTAAGGCTAAAAGGGGAGAAACCAATAAATGTTGTATCTGCTCTACCAAAATTGTTATATTATTTGGAGTCGTTATCAAGATATTTAAAGAATGGCATTCAAAAGAACTTGACATGATGAAAAAGGTTTTATGTCAAATTGTTGAAAACTAGGTACTGGGCAGAATAGAGCTTTTGTAATTTTGAGATAGCGAATAGGTGACCTTCTTGGACATTTCCGACTGTACTAATAATACGAGGTACTCACAACTTCCGGGTCCAGGGGCGCATGATGGAGAGCACCCGATGACGGGTCCTCCCATTGCCCGTGCAGGTCGTACGCCATGAGGAACGCAAAGTCAAGGACTCTGAATTCAGAAGAAAAAAAATGTTTTTTAAAAAATCAAAGTGCATACAAAAAGGAAATCAAAAAGGAAATATATAATATGGAAATACACTTTCTTAAAATAAGAAAAAGTGTTTTTCTCCTATAGCTTGACGGTAGTGCAAGCAACTAAGAGAAATGTCTGCCCGCGAGTGAACATAGATTACGATTTTCAAAAACAAAATTACAATTACAATACAACCTGTATTTACGTGAAGGGGTCTGTGTTAAAAGGGCATGCAGAACTGCTAGTACAAATACAATCCCAGCATAATAACAAAACCTGCTTTGTGGACACTTATATTTATTTGGCCAACTTTCGTTTATGAATTCTTTCTTTATGACATTAAATATAATTTCTGTTAAAACTCAAAAGTGTGTGATTGGAGGAACCCCTTGGTAGGCCTCACTCCGTTACTATCACTTTTTTGTTCTTATTTTGCCCAGCCCTGATTAATCGCCAGTGTGATGACTTGCTACTTAAATAAACAAACAGTAGTGTTTAGCAGCTTACAATGCTATTTGGTCAACATTCTTTGAGACTTCAATTGTTCTTCCCATAAAATATAACTCTACTCCCAATATGCCATCTTTTTTCATTGTTTCCCAAAAGTTTTCTTTCTGTTTTGCCTTTCTTTCTTTACCTTTCTCTCTGGATTCATTGGCACCCTTAACGTACTTAAGAATAGGAAAAAGGCAATAATAGCAATAAGCAAAACACCGGTGTCTGGCTTACTATTAGTAACATTAGCTGACCTGGGCGAGTGCTGATTTACTAGGTACTATATTAACTCAGGTAACCAACAAAATGTTTTGGATTAACCCTTTCACTGCTCCGCTTTCGACCGACTGCATAAACTCGAGAGAGCCTCACCCCCCC
>NW_004797317.1:823752-824906 GCF_000002075.1 Aplysia californica | reverse complement strand
ATCCAACAAGTTTCTTTTTTCTAAATTTAACTGTTCATTATCCAAACAGTTTATAAAATTGATTTCCATTTTTTCTTAATATACAGCTCTTGCCACCTAAGAAGGACTTCAGAAAAAATGTTTTGGAGAAGGGCAGTTTTAGAAATGAACTTGAGCAGAGGTCGTTGCAGCAGAAGGTAACATAATTTATGTCGTAACAAAAAGTGTAATGTTTAAAAGAATGACAAACTATTACCGAATGCATGAAATCGGTTTGTTTTCAAATATAATATTTTGAGCTGTTGAATAAAATCCCAGTTCCAGGAAAATAACCACTGGCTTAACCTTTAAGCCTTGATACTATGATCGTGATTGTGGCTCTATTAACGTTGGGGTGGAAAAATGACTTACAGATTGGTAATTTCAGGAGATTAGTTCAGCAAATTCAAAAGATCAAGCGTATGAATTAAACTGGTCTCGTTCTTATGTGTCCGGATTTGCTCGTTATTTCCTCTAAGATACTAATAAAAACAAATTATGAAATGCTTCGTTACCAAACAAACTTGCTTGATTGCTGGTTACATAAGCTCTTGGTAATCTTAATATTTCAAAGTAGATGATATAGCTAATTTTTACTCTTATATAACAGAACGATAAGCTTTTTAATGAGTCTGAAAGATGACGTTTTCCATGACCGAACTGATCGTGTTTGGATCAGAGAAATTTACGAATAATTAAATCATTTCCAATAGTGCACAGAGTAGCTGAAAGTATTGTCTTATCACACTGGCTCAATGCTGCGCTTTATTCCATTCCAAGACATGATAACGCTCTAATAAGGCCCGTATAAAAACAATGTTCTGTTCATCAAATAAATTGTCAAGACATCATCTCATCATCATAGCACGATTCGAGGTACAACAAACAAACTGTTGTATAATATGTTATGTTTATCATTATATAAAAATAATAATATGCCATATTACTAAACAATTTAACACAGGCATAATACGTATTATATGAGAGTACGTGTGCAATTAAGTGTGTGCGTAATCGTGTGTGTTTATGTGTGCGTCTATTTGTGAACGTGTTAGTTGTGTGTTCAGTGTATGTGTGTGTGTGTGTGTGTGAGTGTGTGTGTGTATGTGTGTGTGTGTGTATGTGTGTGTGTATGT
>NW_004797317.1:818267-822498 GCF_000002075.1 Aplysia californica | reverse complement strand
TTGTCATTGTCATTGTCATTGTCATTGTCATTGTCATTGTCATTGTCATTGTCATTGTCGTTGTCAAAAGCTTCGGTTTGCTTTTTCTTTTTGCCTTTGTATTTGGTTGCAATTGAGTTTCTCTGTACACCAAAATTAGAATAATAGAGCTTCAAAGAGTATGATCAGAATGATAATTAAAACGATTTTGAAAGTTTAACAGTTTCCCATGATAAGACCACATCAAAATAACATTAAAAGAAACACGATCCATTTTGTTTTTACATGTAGCTCCAATTTTTAGACGTTTTAGATTTTCCAAGAAAGGTAACTAATAATTTTCGTTTGCTTTAAATGCAGAATGTTCGCTTGGAAATTTGAGGACAATTGTAGGCGTTAACAGTCTCAAGTTTTTGCCAAATATTGCATCTGTGTGTCAGCCAGAGTATTTATATAAAATAGGTTTAAGTGCATTTTAGCGAAATCCTTTCAATCTAAGATTTAGAAATGGATTGATTGCCACATTTCGTATAACATTTGTCGTTGGGGAAGCTCTAGGTCTAGTTCAAACAATATCTGAAAATAACCTGCACCCTCCTTGTGCTTTCTGCAGTTCAACTCGCCCTGAATAATAATAAAATGATTATAAAATACCACAGGACATTAAAAGCCATTATTAAATCTCATTCACAGCTGAGAGAAAGGAAAACGTCACTCAAAAATAACCGAGATATGGTTAAATAAGAAGTAGATTTTACTCGAGGCTTCTTTCATAAGCCTAGATTTCCCGACAGTTTTAGATTCCTACAGGTGCAGCACAATCCGTCTATTGTGTTGAGTGTTGTGAAATGTACTGAAACATTCCTGTGGGTATAGACGGCGGGTGGTTGTGAAAAACAAACTTACACAATCAAATATGACGAGGCGAGCAAGATGGTCACACGAAGAACTGGTCGATTTTGTCGCAGATTTTAAACAGACGACACGTTATATTATTATACGGTTCTGGCATCATATTTGAGATCATTGTCTTCACTGTTTGCTTTTCATCTTTTATGTACATCTGTCTAATTTTACTTTTGAATCTTTACAATGTTGCAGTTCCTCGAGAACTAGAGTAAGGTCGCCTTATGTGTGCCCTAGGAAGCAACTAATTCGATTGATCAAGTAGAAGCCTTGACAAAATTGGCCCGAGGTCTGGAAATGACTTTGTCGTTTCGTTTTGTTACTATGAATGTAATAACCAGAGGGGACTATTGGGTTCAAAATGGCAAGGCAATTAACATCCACCAAGCTCCACCCCCCCCCCTCCCTCCACCCCTCGGCGTCCCCCCCCCCCCCCCGGTCTCCTTGTGAAGCATAACGTGTGAACATTTACGCTTCTATCACTTGTCACTTGTCAGACGGTTGTCTCTTGGAAAGAGGTTAACATGTTAATGCTTGAGTGTGTATGCGTTTGTAATTTAGTGTTTGTATTATGTAAGTGTATAATGTAAGTGTGTCTGTATGTGTGTGCATGTGTGTGTATCAGTGTGTGTCTGTGTGTGTATACGTGTATGTGTGTATGTGTGTGAATGCGTGTGTCTGTCTCTGTCTGCACGTACAGTTACTCCTCTTTTGTTAGTGTTTTTGAGAATGTTTTTGTTATTTCTGCAGTTTTGCTGTTGTTGTTCTGATTTTGTTTGATTTGTAATTATACTGCTTTCCTCAGTTGTTTTGACTGCAAGATTGAGAGGAGGGCGGGGGAAAGGCTGGAGGAAGAGTAGGAACCTATCATCATAGTGTTGGGTGAACCAACAGTTGTATCTACTTCCAGAGCTCTTGAGTTCGTTTCCATCAAAATATCACCGAAATATCACCGAATATCTAGATCTATCACTCCCTGAGGCGGTGACACTGACTGAAGTGTCTTTAGGCCATTCCCAAAGGGTGGACATTTCTCGTGCATGCACAGTAGAATAGTAAATGGGCTGATTCATAAATGTCACGCTCATAACTGTGCTTGACCTACAACAGTGAACTGCTGCTTTTTTTTCTCCTAATCCTTACTATTGTCATTTTTCCTCTACTTCTTTTGTGTGTTTGTCACAATCTTGTGACCAACAATTTCCGGGGTGCCTTGATAGTCGAAGCAGACTTGGTGCTTTGAAGTTAGAGAGGTGAGCAGAGTAAGTCTGATTCCCTGTAAGGACTTCTCTGTTGACATCCACCCCTTGGCGCTCACATGACCTTATGTAGTTGCGAGTGCCGTAAAACCTCTACTAAAACTAAAGAATATCTATCTTATAGTCTTATAAATCGTATCTGTGACCATGCGTATGGAGGTTGCATTTCAAGGTGTTCGTACGAAATGTAATGAAAGGAAATAAAGATAATAAGGATTTTAAAATTCCATCAAACATGCTATCTGTTCTACTTCATTTTTTCGTTCGAAATCCATCCTGAGAACAAGGCTCTTTGTGAACGATATATTATCCTACTAATGTATAAAGGAGAGGTATGTTCAAATTGAACAACAAATACCAAATAACCGCGTCCCACTGTCTGACTAATTCTAAACACTACCCGATTTTTCATAGAGAGATTCCAAATCATGTACGGGGTTTTACAGGAACTTTTGTCTGTGGTTCATGCATAATAGTTTGATTTTTTTTAAAGTATATTGGGGCTTTAAGGCATTCTTTTGAACGCATCATTGGATTCGAACATCTTAGGCCCCAAAGTCGCTTTTTATTTATTTTATTTTTTTTCCTTGTTGGGAGGGCGACTATTTTTTTTTAATATTTTTTTTTGGGGGGGGGGGCATTGGCGTCATGATCTAAATGACTTCAATGTGCCCTGTAGTTGCTTATCTGAAGGAATTATATACAGAGAGAAAAACGTCATAGCTATAGTCTCTGCTCTCTTAGAAAACTCTCTAGATTTATGTGTGGAAAGGTTCATTTCGGAATTCGGTAAAATCAACACCAAGTTTTTCATACACAGTCTAAAAAATCATCTGAAAAGAAATTTGAATTTATTTAAATTGATATTATTCAAACTCTTGAGTTGTTGACTCAGCACTTTATCTAAGCCATTTGTTTTTTCCTTAGCTCAGTCTATTTTCACCTGTTCGATATCATTCCGATTCAGAATAATGGCAAGCGAGCGAGTTCGAGTGACACGATTTCCCCCAAATGTGACCCCCCGCTTTGTTGGGAGTCACGGAATTTCCTTTAAACTGACTTACTTTTGTGTTGATCTCAATTTGAGCTGTGAATTCGAATTTTCCAAGTCTGTTTTGATAAATGTTTGAATTCGCAAGTCGGTGAGTTTGTACATTAGGCCTATATCTTTACAAAAATCGCAACACGGTGACCACGTGATCTGCCATGTGACATGGAAGGACTGGACGGACACGTGGGTGAGAATTTATCCAAATTTGTGTGGAGCACCTGTCAGAGACAGGGAGGAAAGGGGTGAGAGGGCAGAGAGGGGCAACTCGTGTTCCTCGCGGCTCAGCTATTCATACATTCAGACAGTTTTCCAAATGTGTTGCTAAATTTGTCTTTGACACAATGCCATGGAGCTGCTTATAACTATTTCTGATACTATTCAGTACTTTTACAACGCCCCTGGCGTGTATTCGTAATGTGGCACATTAAGGTCGAGAAAGGATTCACCAGACGTAAACAAACTTCCTCAGTCTATGAGTCCTGAAGCAACGTTCTGAATTTAAAAAAATAAAAAGTATTCCCGATTATATGAGACTGGGGAAAAGGAGGACGGGGGTAGTGTGGTGGGGTGGGGGGGGGAGCTTTGAGCATTTGGAAAAGGTGGAAAAAGGTGGGAAGGAGGGTGGAGCATTTTGGGTGGAGGGATATGAAACGGTAGGAGTGAGACAGGGGGAGGACTGTGGAGACAAAAATACTCATGTAAGAGGACTAAGAACCAGATTACAGAACGTTTTTTTATCTCAAAGACGACTACACGGTCGGACATAACATAATAAGCCTACCCTACCCTCATCCCATCTGTCCCCTCCACCCACCCCACTCACTCACCCACAACGTAAAACCAACAACCTTTCACGATTATTTATGTTTCTTTTTATCATTATCACTATTATTAGGCCTATCATTATGATCATTATCATCATCATTATTATCACTATTAATTAGTAGTAGTAGTAGTAGTAGTAGTAGTAGTAGTAGTAGTAGTAGTAGTAGTAGTAGTAGTAGTAGTAGTAGTAGTAGTAGTAGTAGTAGTAGTA
>NW_004797317.1:805188-818167 GCF_000002075.1 Aplysia californica | reverse complement strand
CCTCTGGGCTCCTGACTGTTTCTGCAGCCTTTAAACTGCCACTCCTTGGCTACTTCTTACTGCTGTCTTTCAGCCACACCCCTGATCTTCAGGAAAAGGACGTAAGTAAAAACATCTTGGAGGTCCCATGAGCAAGTTGCGCACATTAAAGATCCCTTGGTGCTTTAATATCGATAAGAGCAGGCTTCGGCCGCCACCGAGGCAAAATTCAAAATTTCCTTCCTACTGAAAATGTTTGGTGTGTCCCGCGGGCTCAAATTTTAATGACCTTATTATGCAGTTGCGAGCGCCGCAAACCACTTACCAAAAAAAAGTAGAATTATCTTCTCTTCTCTTTTTGATTGCTCTTTCTTTAGCATTCTGCTTCACGGGAAATCTGATTAACCGGAGCAAACTCTACGGTTCTGAGAAGTGTGCGTTATCAAGTAATTCCCGTATGCTTCTGAAGACACTCAGAATTGGAGATATGTTCCACTTTTAGGACCCACTGTCCCGGCCCGGAAATTATTTGGCAACAGGCTGGTACAGAAAAGAAAAAGTTAACAGTCTAACTTTAGACACGTAAATAACAAACCCTCATGGTAGAGTTACTGCTGTTTGTTCTCTGTTTACCAAGTCACAGGCTCGTTGCACATAATAATGGAAACATGAGAGACTTTCAGAAGACAAGGACTGATGAATACTAACACAATCTGTACTTTGATATGTGCATCGTTACGTTTGAACAGTACACACTGCAAAGTTCAACTCTAATCTGTGGTAGCATGTTTGCGGTGAATTCACGAGAACTGTAATTAAATGAAGTATTGACTGCGACAGTAGAAGTATCGTCGTCATGAAGAACGCTTTGATTAATCTTGATCAAAGTCCTATATATAAGCGTTTCGCTGACACTGAGACAACCTGGTTTCAGAGATAGGTCAAGGTCTTTCAAGATATGATTATTCTATACCGACTTCTTGTCATTGTATATAATGCATACTGTAATTTAAGGCAACATTATTATTTATATGTTAGGGTCCGATCTTGACATAAACTAGTGGTGAGTGAGTAGTGTAAGTCAAGGGTACATATTAGCTAAGGTTAAGCCTAATGTTGACTCTTTCACTTTTTCGAGTTTGGGACATAGATTATAGCAATTATACACCATATGATCTATATCTTCATTGTGCTTCCCACATATACGTGTAGTAACTGAGGCAAATTAAAATGATCGGTGGAACATAGTTTCAAAAGACCTTAGGGCCTTATCTTTGAGACAACTTGGAATTGCCACTATGTGCAAATGTGAGCTATTAAGGAAAAGACAAAAAGAATGCTGTTACTGTCTCTTATGCTCCGCAAAAAGGAATGCCACAACGGTCCTGATCATGTGCTCCTTCAAGCCACTAAAGTTAAGAATAGATGCAGGAATGGACAAGAAATTGTTATGGAAAGGCATCGAAGAAGAAATAAACATGATCTTGCCTCTTGAAACGTAATCTAATTTCTTCTGAACACCTCGGGGATTAAGAATTTGCAAACGCAAAAAGAAATAACCTGAGGCATTTCAGAACCAGACTAGCCTTGTTTGATCTCTTGGCACATACATAGGAGAGATAAGAGAAAATGCAGTAAAAGAATGTTCAACTTAACAATCGCCTTTCCAGATGCAGACATGTACTGCGCACAATGACGAAAAATTAGCTGAAGTTTTAAAGAAATATATTCCTAAGTAGTAGTAGTAGTAGTAGTAATATATTATTATTATTATTATTATTATTATTATTATTATTATTATTATTATTATTATTATTATTATTATTCTCATCATCATCATCATCATTATTGTTTTCAAATTATTATTATTCACCATCATCATTACTGTTACTTCATTTGAAAACACTGCTTAGTGTTAACGGACAGTGGCATTTTGTGTATGTCCTTCGAGGCCTTCACTGATCCTTCACCCCAAACACACCACCCATATTCCTCCAGGCAGAACTATTCCTAAAGTCGGCCAGGGAAGCCATATTCCTGTTGGTTATTTTGCCACCTCTGTCGCAATGTAGTGAGTTTCTATAATCGGAAATTACTATCACACCGTAGGTGATTTCCCCAACCCGTCTGTTTGTGACTCACGTCATGATTATTCAATTTTATTTAAAACTTTCTTGTTTATGTCTTGAAGATGGCTCATACCTTACAATAAACAATCATGTTCTTGGTGTCTGTGGTATAGAAGTTAGATGCTTCGTTTTCACACGCAGGAGAGCCGAGTTCGATTCCCAAGTGTGGAGAACATTTTTGTGCAGTATGTCGGTCTTTCTGTTTGGATGTTGTATAATTCTCAGCCTGCGTTCGCCCTGACAGGCAGAGTCGGAAGCCCGTTTATTAAATTATCTAGATATCTTAATGACGTCTATGTGGGCGGTAAAACTCTTACTTGTAAAAGAAAAAAGCAACAAAGGCATTATTTCAGATAATATTATTAGGAAACAGAAGAGAGGCAGAAGAAGAGAAAACAGAGACAAGAAACAAGGCACGAGCATACGGTTACCTTCTACTTATTCCATTTTTTCCGACTTTTATATTAATCACGTTAAAAGTATTAAATTCGTCTTGAAATCTAGAATTAGAACAAGTAAATCTGATATTCCACGGAACAAAAATATTAGCGGTAATTTTCTTTCCGCTCAAAAGGAAGGTTTAACAATAGCCTTGACAGCTGTAAGAAATACTCCCAAAAGTCAGACATGGGAGAGAGTACAAGGCAGCTCTCAATACACGAAAGGCTCAAGCCGTAGACGTTCTTCTGAGCGTACATGTTTTAGTGTGACATTTCTTTTTTGAAGAATCCACACCTACAATCACCCACATACTTAACCAGGGTAGTGCTCTGCTCACTGAGATCAGAACGTACGAAAAACTCGTGCAACAAGACGCCATCAAAAACTACATTCCTGGGTTTTTTCTGAGGATTTTTAATGCCCTCTTTTCCCTATTTATCTGTGTATTACAACTTCCTTTAGCGTGACTTCCTGTGTGCACCGGGTGCAGGGAAAATGGATTTCTATGCAGGGGCAGAGAGAAGAAACACTGGGAGTCTGCCAATAGAAAGATCCTTTTTTTTAAATTTTCAGATTATCTTTATTTTGAGCAGCCATGCTTTTTTATCATTTATGTCCATGCTTTCTTATTTAATTTGTCTCTTTTCTTTAAAACAAAAGGTGGGATAAACAAAAAGTAAACAGCTTGTGTTAAGATATATCCATCTCCTATTGCAAAATGAGGTTTCCATTGTTGAAAAATGAGGTTTCCATTGTTTTCCCCAATTTCTCAAAGGTTGGCATCTCCCCACGTAATATTAATCACCAAAAATGGGTTACACAAGTCTAGCTTCTGATTTGAGCAGTAAGGCAGGAGTAGGTGGCTCTCGTGGCAGAAAAGTTAAGGTGTTCGCCTCTCATTAAAAGGCTCTGGGTTCGAATCCGGGTAGCAACAGAAAGATTTTCTTCTCTAAAATTGTCTCCTTTCACCTCCTTTCCTTCTCCCTAGCAGTGTTCTGTCGTCTGTTTTCGTCTCCATTCTCCCCCCCCCCCACCCTCCTTTGCCCCTCCTCTGGGCTCCTGACTGTTTCTGCAGCCTTTAAACTGCCACTCCTTGGCTGCTTCTTACTGCTGTCTTTCAGCCACACCCCTGATCTTCAGGAAAAGGACGTAAGTAAAAACATCTTGGCGGTCCCATGAGCAAGTTGCACACCTTAAAGATCCCTTGGTGCTTTAATATCGATAAGAGCAGGCTTCGGCCGCCACCGAGGCAAAATTCAAAATTTCCTTCCTACTGAAAATGTTTGGTGTGTCCCGCGGGCTCAAATTTTAATGACCTTATTATGCAGTTGCGAGACCAAAAAAAAGTAGAATTCTCTTCTCTTCTCTTTTTGATTGCTCTTTCTTTAGCATTCTGCTTCACGGGAAATCTGATTAACCGGAGCAAACTCTACGGTTCTGAGAAGTGTGCGTTATCAAAGAATTCCCGTATGCTTCTGAAGACACTCAGAATTGGAGATATGTTCCACTTTTAGGACCCACTGTCCCGGCCCGGAAATTATTTGGCAACAGGCTGGTACAGAAAAGAAAAAGTTAACAGTCTAACTTTAGACACGTAAATAACAAACCCTCATGGTAGAGTTACTGCTGTTGGTTCTCTGTTTACCAAGTCACAGGCTCGTTGCACATAATAATGGAAACATGAGAGACTTTCAGAAGACAAAGACTGATGAATACTAACACAATCTGTACTTTGATACGTGCATCGTTACGTTTGTACAGTACTCACTGCAAAGTTCAACTCTAATCTGTGGTAGCATGTTTGCGGTGAATTCACGAGAACTGTAATTAAATGAAGTATTGACTGCGACAGTAGAAGTATCGTCGTCATGAAGAACGCTTTGATTAATCTTGATCAAAGTCCTATACATAAGCGTTTCGCTGACACTGAGACAACCTGGTTTCAGAGGTAGGTCAAGGTCTTTCAAGATATGATTATTCTATACCGACTTCTTGTCATTGTATATAATGCATACTGTAATTTAAGGCAACATTATTATTTATATGTTAGGGTCCGATCTTGACATAAACTAGTGGTGAGTGAGTAGTGTAAGTCAAGGGTACATATTAGCTAAGGTTAAGCCTAATGTTGACTCTTTCACTTTTTCGAGTTTGGGACATAGATTATAGCAATTATACACCATATGATCTATATCTTCATTGTGCTTCCCACATATACGTGTAGTAACTGAGCCAAATTAAAATGATCGGTGGAACATAGTTTCAAAAGACCTTAGGGCCTTATCTTTGAGACAACTTGGAATTGCCACTCTGTGCAAATGTGAGCTATTAAGGAAAAGACAAAAAGAATGCTGTTACTGTCTCTTATGCTCCGCAAAAAGGAATGCCACAACGGTCCTGATCATGTGCTCCTTCAAGCCACTAAAGTTAAGAATAGATGCAGGAATGGACAAGAAATTGTTATGGAAAGGCATCGAAGAAGAAATAAACATGATCTTGCCTCTTGAAACGTAATCTAATTTCTTCTGAACACCTCGGGGATTAAGAATTTGCAAACGCAAAAAGAAATAACCTGAGGCATTTCAGAACCAGACTAGCCTTGTTTGATCTCTTGGCACATACATAGGAGAGATAAGAGAAAATGCAGTAAAAGAATGTTCAACTTAACAATCGCCTTTCCAGATGCAGACATGTACTGCGCACAATGACGAAAAATTAGCTGAAGTTTTAAAGAAATATATTCCTAAGCGCATGCCTTTTCCTTTATACAGTGTGTGTGTGTGTGTGTGTGTGTGTGTGTGTGTGTGTGTGTGTGTGTGTGTGTGTGTGTGTGAGTGTGTGTGTGTGTGTGTGTGTGTGTGCCTATAACGTTTTGCTAAAATTAAATGGCAGTTTTTGCCAGACAGAATAATAATTAATTATCAAAGTAAAATTTTGCTTTTTTAATCAGACAATAGTTAATTAAATGTTCAATGGTGTTGTATTTTACTCAGTTTCAGACACAAAGTGTAGTTACCATGAAACGTTAAGTGTGCTGAATTTTTTTATCAACATGACAAAATAAGTACTTAAATGTAGTTGTCCCTAAAAAAATTTAAAGCAACAAAAATTGGGTATGCACTAGCAGGGCGGGTTGACGTCATTCATAGCTCAGCGCTGACGTCCACCCCAGTTGTTCATACCTCTTGTAATTCGCACTCGCACGCTCATGTCTTGAGGAAAACATCCTGTTGACATCCTCACTCAGAAGACGACGCACATTAAGAAAGGTCTTGTATAAATAAATGTCAGACCCCCACTTGGAATTTACGTGATGCATTTCTGGGGTCTTTCCTCCCTTTTCTAAAAATCAAGAGTTCCCGCAAACGTATTGTCGCACTCCTCACCTGCCCAGGCCTCGTGACGTAAGAAGTGTCCTTTTTGGCTCGTTTGGACATTTTCCAAATTAACTGCGCACTAGCTGTGCCTAAGCTCAGGTCAAACGTTTATATAACATCACACAAAAATAATAGACTCCAGAAGAGGGAGTTCCAAATAATCTACCATAATATTCAGGTTGATTGAGAGTTTGGAGAAGATAGGTATTGACTGAAGAATTCAGAATCATTTGATATCTCTACTGGAAATATAGATCTAGAAGACAGTAGTTAAATCAGGTGGTGATTCATCAAAATATACCGAAATATATGAGACAAATCTGTGTCCTTTCCCCCTATCATTTTAACATCTACACGGAGTATATTTTTACAAACTCTCAAGACATGTGAGCAGTCTTCACTGAGATTTGCAACCTTAAAACTTCAGATACGCAGATGATACAGCCTTGATTGCATTTACGAAAGTAAATATCTCTAACATCATGAAATTAGTGAAAGAAAACAACAGTAAGGCAGGTCTCGATATGAATGTGAAGAAAACTAAAACAATATTCAGATTAAAATCACTTGCGAAACAATAGATAGCAATATAAATTGGGGGGGGGGGGGGGGAAAAAAAAAAAAAAAAAAAAAAAAGAAATAACATAAGAAAAAAGAAAAAAGGGGGGGGGGGGGGGGGAAGAATTGAACAATGACATCAATTTTAATAAACAGTGGCAACAACCAGAGACGATGCACCAGCAGTAAAAGAAAAGTAATTCTAAGAACAGTAAATTATGCCAAAAAACAACCACGATAAAGCCAAACCCACTTCTTATTAATATCAAAACAATTATTTCTATCTTTAGGAAGAAACTAGTGGAGCCCCACGTCATCTCCGTTTTCCAAAAAAAAGGTGCTGGGACCAGGACTTAAACAATTCAAATAGAAAGCACATTAATGTCTGCGTCTGGGACGCGAGACTAGCGCAGAATGGCCAGAATTAACTTTACTGGAAAGCAAAATAGGGTGTGTCAAATGTACCATGCAAGACAAATCCTGTTAAACAAAATGAATAATGGAAAATAGCATACTATGATCAAATAAAACGCCGCTAGACCACTCTGAAGGAAATATGCAAGGACAAGATATGGGACACAAGGGCAATGGATGGAGAAAGCCAAAAGAACAGACAGCATCAACGAATGGGCTGGGCTAAAAGTTCGTTTTTAAGTACAAGGGGGCTATCCCGAAAAATGCTGTTTTTGAGAAAATCGAAGGTGAAGTTTTTGGACCCTTCTTCAGTTTCTTTAAAAAACAAGGGAAGTTTTCTCTATAACCAAACAAATATACACACCAATGAAACCAAACTTCTCCTATAGGTAGGGCAATGTCCACTTTTAATGCCGTACAAGATCTCTGAAACCCCCAAAAACTGGGTTAGCTCGCGTGTCCTTAAAAGAGACCAATATGAAAAAATGTAGGAGAACAACTGCGGAGCGCTACTCGTCAACTGGTAAGCAAGAGATGACAATTCTAGGTATTCCAGGTATTCCAGAACGGAAATAGAAGAAACAGTCGTTGGACCCACAGCAGGGATCAGTACCAATTACATAAAGATTAACCATCCCCCTCTCACCCCCCCGGGGTTTTTTCACACAACACACCTACACAAATACAACGGGAGTGCAATCCATCAAAACAACATAAGCATGCTATGACTGGAATGACATGTTATGTGGGTGGTATGCTTCTCCAACCATGTCTGAACTTCCAATCTGGAAGATGAATAATTATCTTCCCACAGAAGAATCTCAGTCACGTGTTTCACGACCACGAGGAGAGAGTACAGCTGCTCCACACACTATTCTGCCCGAGAATTACAAAGTTTTGTCTGGCATTTCTTAGTTGCTATGGCCATGAAGTCAGATAACAGTAACTAACTGTTATATCTGCTCTATCGGAATTGTAAGATTTTTCGGAGTCAGTATCAAGGTATTCAAAGAATTCGAAAAAGCTTGACATGTTGTGAAACTCAAATTTTTTAACGTCATGTTTCTCAAAACTTGGTACTGAGCAGATAGAACTTTGTAATTCTAGGATAACAAGTTACAACAACAACTTGAGGTTTGAGGATGTCAATTGCTTTTGGGTATGTTTATTTGTATGTTTTGTGTGTGTTTGTTCTTTTGTTTGTTTGCTTGCTTCTTTTTTGTTGTTTTATCTCTCTTAGATTTTTTAAGATTTGCTAGTGGGTTTTTTTTAAACATGCACGAAATGTGCGTATACCTGCAAACCCCGTTTCACCGATATACAGCGCAGAAAATAGGGTGGGTGGTGGTATTGTTTAAATGGACGGGAATCCCGTTAAATTTTGCCACACGCCGTGGAGACAGGTCATACTGTCTTGCAATATAGTCAGGGAGGTATGAATATTCATCTCATATTTGTGGGAAGAAAACGGAGGCAATCACGTGGGTTTTATTTTTATTTTTGATAAGTGTTTTACGGCGCTCGCAACTGCATAAGGTCATATGAGCTCGTGGGACACATTTAACACTTTCAGTTTGTAGAAAAATTTCAGTTTTGAGCGGGTGGCGGTCAAAGCCTACTCTCATCGATTTTAGACCACCAAGGAATCTTTAACGTGCCCAACTTGCACATGGGACCTCCAACAATTTTCGCCCTTGTCCGAGACGGCTAGGTGTTGATCTTTCCTACCTGAAAATCAGGGGTGTGGCTGAAAGACAGCAGCAGTAAGAAGGAGCCAAGGAGTAGCAGTAGAAATGCTGCAGAAAGAGTCGGAAGACCAGAGAAGGGACCAAAGAAGTTGGAGGCAGATAGTGGAGACGAAAGCAGATGACAGAATATTGCTAGAGAGCCGGAAAGGAGGTGAAAGGAGACAATTTCAGGATAGAAAATGTTTCCGTCGCTACCCGGATTCGAACCCGGGACCTTTGAATGAGAGGCAAACACCTTAACCTCTAGGCCACAAGAGCCCTCCAACAACATGGAGTTGAGTTTAGACTCCAGATTTGGTTAAAATGAGCGTTGCCTATTATAATAGGTCAGTTCAAAGAGGTTTTACAGTAATTTTATACCTCTTTTGGTAAGTAAGATTTATACGTTATTTCCGCCCTCTAGTCTCCCATGGGGATCTAAAGCTTAAGAAAACAAGTCTGTTGTGGGAAAAGCTTAACGCCCATTTCAACACTGCAATGTTATTTAAGGGAAAATTGTCACGAGACTATCTCCCGTGTGGTAAAGAACTATTGATGTGTATAATTTGTGCTTGTAAACACCCTGTGTTTTTTAAATTATTTTTTTTAATGTAGTCATTAATCAATTTTGCGTTGTCAGTAAAACAACATTTTTTTCGAGCATTAGTAAGTTTAGATCTATAGTTTTTATTTTTTAGGAATTGAGAAAGTCTAAGGGGAGAGGGTGTCGTTAAGTCTGTGCTTAAATATTTATTAAACCTAATTGCGTCGCAAAAAAAACTGGCAAAATTATATTACCGACACTAACTAGAGCATGTACGATAATATTATTTTGTTTTGCAATGGAGCTGGTATCTGTCGAAGCCGTTGATGAATTGATGTTTGTGTATTTAAAGGTGAGCAGACAGGTACGTAGGTTGGTAAAAAGGTAGGTAAATAAGTAGAAAGGTGGGTAGTCTGCAAATAGTTATGTAGGTGGCAATGAAGGAATATACTTAGATATGTAGACAGATAGAGGTGAGGGTAACTAGAATTGATAGGGTGTGGCTATGATTTTTATCCAGTATGGTCCAGTTGTTCATTTGGTTTGGGTTTGAAGTGCATGGAAAGAATTAGTTGAAGAAACGAATGTACTGAGAATGAGATCGAGGATTTTAAAAAATATTTGTAAAAAGATTAAGACTGGAGTGGTGGGTGTGGGGAACATATTGCACGATATGGAATGCTAGAAAACTTTAGTGACTGGGTTAAAGAATAAAACATATGAAATAAGGTCTTCTGAGAGGAGAGGTCGCACAGGTCGCAAGCAGAGACATAGAGTATGCGAAGAGAATAATAAGCCAGCAGGTGATGTCTTTCATTACCTCGCACCAGCCTCGTGCCGTGCTGAATAGTCCAGGGAGACCTGACCTTTTCTTGATAATTGCAGGACGGTTCAATGTAGGGACATTGGGGTCCTGGTGTACCGAAGTTTCTCATATGAGATGCCTATCTGTGCTGATTTTATACGTTTGGTTTTCCACGTTGTCAACTTTTTGGATTGTCTTTGACCTACTTAGCAGCGGCATCGTAATGGTATTATTACACCGGTGGATGTGATAAAGATAGAGAGAGAGACAAAGAGAGATAGACACGTATTCAGACAAAAAGACAAATAAACAAACAGGCTGACAGACAGAGACTTACAGACACAAAGAGACAGACAGACAGACAGACAGACAGACAGACAGACAGACAGACAGACAGACAGACAGACAGACAGACAGACAGACAGACAGACAGTACGTTGGAGGGAGATAGAGAGAGAGAATGAGTGACAGAGAGAGGAGAGAGGAGAGAGAGCTAGAGAGAGAGTCAGAGGGGGGGGGGGCGGGTGGGGGGGGGAGATTAATGTGCACTTGAGACATGATGCCAAAGGTATAATAAATGAAAACGTAAAAAAAGGAAAAGACAGACTGTCACACTGACAGAGAGACAGCCAGACAAACAGACAGGCAGATGGGCAGACAGATAGACAGACAGAGGTGAAAGGAAGTGGGGGGGGGGGGTTAAGAATTAAAATGCAGGGATAAATTGGGTGTTCCCTCTGAACCTTTCAAGTGACATTAACCAAATCTGCTATTTGGTAGGGGGGGGGGTCATTCCACTGTGAGGAAAACCGTCTCAACTGGGCTATTGGACAAGTGATTCTGTGGCGTTTCATTCTCTCGTTCACTAATAACGGCTTTCGATCTGTCCAGCACAGGCATTTCCGGACACAACTTTTGAACTTTTGGCCATTCCGAGGTGAGGGAGCTTAGAAAAAGGGAAGTATAACAAAACTCAGTGAAAGTTTTATATGCCTCTCTCGACAAGAACGTACAAGCAAGAACGTATAGTTTGAGATGGTATAAGTGGCATGGCTAATTAGAGACGTGATAAATTATTCACAATTACATGACTGTGTCACGAAGCGGAGGAATCAGGACCTTGTCAATTATTAGGTATGTGAAGTTAATTGTATACATTTAAGCCTACCCCTTTGTCTTACAATTCATAAAAAAATACCCATCGATCATGAACAGAAGTTGAAATTTTGCAACTGAAAGAAGTGGGGGTTCCCTGTTGTCAGAGATAAATAAGCGAGAAAATGGATACCAAACTCTGGTGATTTTTAAAGTTTGTGGTGTCCTTGGAAACCCCAAATTTCCGGGACAGAAATGTTGGGGGGGGGGGGTGCTTTCGATCACTTTTGTAATAACATTTATTCTTGAGTTTCTTATTATAAAGACTTAAAGGGTGTGGATCCTAAAACGAACAAAAAAAATTATAAAAACTGCACAACACGTGGAAAAATGTAGGTTTCTTTGATTTCATTATTTTGACGAACGACTGATTCCATTTCATCATGCCATGGCGTAGGTAGTCTAGTGGTTAGGCTACCGAACTCGTAGAAATGGGTTGTGAGTTCCGAGGTTCGGAACTAAGGCCCGACGTTGTATATTGGTTCCTATAAACTTCATCCAGGTGGGAATGCGTACTCAGAAAGATCATCGTCATCATCATCATCTAGAGCCAGATCTGCGGCAGATATCGGCGATCATGGTTCTCCATTAATTCCTTTGCTCGGATGCCCTTAAAAAAGCTACGCTTCACTGATCTCTCCCTGTTACCGATTTGTTTAGGTTCCCCAAGTAGGCTATTCTGGGCCTACCGCTGCCTCCTTTGCCTTCAATTTTGCCAGTGAGAGCTAGATGTTCAAGGACTCGGCCACATACAGCGAAAGATCTTGTCAGCATGTTAGTGTTTAAAAGCCTATAAAATGGCAGCTTGCACTGTATTCTTCCCAGTACATTGAGTTTGTTTCAGGATACTGTCAGATCTGCTAGGGTAATAATATAGATAGTAAAGGGCATGGAGCTTTTTGTTGAGCGGTATTATTACTTTTATTATTATACTAATATTATTGTCATTATTATTATTATCATTATTATTATTATTATTATTATTATTATTATTATTATTGTTATTATCATGGTGATGTATGCTTCAATATTCCAGTCTGGAGTTCCAGGTGGGTTTTTTTCCTGTCATGCTAGTAACTCTCAGCCCAGTCGTCTCCCTGCAGACTGTGTGCTCTTTTTTCAGTGTGGCCTATTTTGTGACTAACAGAACGCTAAAGTGCTCGGGATCCCAATTCTTTCTGTAACTATTGCTAAAGTGAGCGTGCCCTGCTCGTTTGTCTGGTTTCCCACACTTTTAGAACCGGCCTGGTCCCAAGGACTACCCAACGGTGATTCGCTAGAGTACATTTGAATGTGGTACAGGAGCTGCTGTTATTTCCTAGACACCGCACCCGGCACTTTCATCTGCGCTACAGTTGGATAGTATTTCCCACAGTGAGACCAAGATGGCCAGTCTTTAGAGTAATGATCAGGCTGAAACCTCTTGCACTCGAAAAACGTGAGTTCTTGTGTGTGTGTGTGTTTTATTTTTGTTTTGTTTTTAATTAGTGTTTTACGGCGCCTCGCAACTGCATAAGGTCATATGAGCGCGCTGGACACATTAAACTTTTTCAGTTGGTAGGAAATTTTGAATGTTTGCCCGGGTGGCGGCCGAAGCCTACTCATATCGATTTAGACCACCAAGGGATCTTTAACGTGCACAACTTGCCCAGACGCCCTCGGTGTTTTTTTCTGCCCTTGTCCGAAAAATCTAGGTGTAGATCTATCAGGGGTGTGACTGAAAGACAGCAGCAAGGAGCCAAGGAGTGGCAGTAGAAAGATTGCAGAAAGAGTCAGAAGCCCAGAGGAAGGAGCAAAGGAGGTGAGGGGGTGGGGGCAGAAAGATGAGATGACAGCAGTCGACAGAACAT
>NW_004797317.1:796682-805088 GCF_000002075.1 Aplysia californica | reverse complement strand
TTATTATCATTATTATTATCATTATTATTATTATTATTATTATCATTATTATTATCATGGTGATGTATGCTTCAATATTCCAGTCTGGAGTTCCAGGTGGGTTTTTTTCCTGTCATGCTAGTAACTCTCAGCCCAGTCGTCTCCCTGCAGACTGTGTGCTCTTTTTTCAGTGTGGCCTATTTTGTGACTAACAGAACGCTAAAGTGCTCGGGATCCCAATTCTTTCTGTAACTATTGCTAAAGTGAGCGTGCCCTGCTCGTTTGTCTGGTTTCCCACACTTTTAGAACCGGCCTGGTCCCAAGGACTACCCAACGGTGATTCGCTAGAGTACATTTGAATGTGGTACGGGAGCTGCTGTTATTTCCTAGACACCGCACCCGGCACTTTTTTCTGCGCTACAGTTGGATAGTATTTCCCACAGTGAGACCAAAATGGCCAGTCTTTAGAGTAATGATCAGGCTGAAACCTCTTGCACTCGATAGACGTGAGTTCTTGTGTATGTGTGTGTGTGTGTTTTATTTTTGTTTTGTTTTTAATTAGTGTTTTACGGCGCCTCGCAACTGCATAAGGTCAAATGAGCGCGCGGGACACATTAAACTTTTTCAGTTGGTAGGAAATTTTGAATGTTTGCCCGGGTGGCGGCCGAAGCCTACTCATATCGATTTAGACCACCAAGGGATCTTTAACGTGCACAACTTGCCCAGACGCCCTCGGTGTTTTTTTTTCTGCCCTTGTCCGAAAAATCTAGGTGTAGATCTATCAGGGGTGTGACTGAAAGACAGCAGTAAGGAGCCAAGGAGTGGCAGTAGAAAGATTGCAGAAAGAGTCAGAAGCCCAGAGGAAGGAGCAAAGGAGGTGAGGGGGTGGGGGCAGAAAGATGAGATGACAGCAGTCGACAGAACATTGCAAGATAGCAGGAAAGGAGTTGAAAGGAGACAATTTTAGAGAAGAATATTTTCGGTCGCTGTCCGGATTCGAATCCGGGACCTTTGAATGAGAGGCCAACACCTTAACCTCTAGGCCCCGAGATCCCCCCCCCCCCAAACCCTCCCGACGTGAGCTCGATTTCAGCATGGGAAATACTATTATATCCATTATCCCCATCATTCTGTTGATATATCGCATCTGCCTTCCAGCCTTTGCACAGATTTTTGTTCCCCCGCTCATAGCCCAGAGAGCTATATACACATCGGTATGTGCCTACGGTTGACAGCCCCATCCGCTTTTATTAACATCGGTATGTGCCTACGGTTGACAGCCCCATCCGCTTTTATTAAGGCCACCTCTATTCTCACCCCGGGTGAGAATAGTGCAGGCGAGTCTTTTGGCTATTCTCACCCGGTGCGCGTTCACCGTTATAGCCTAGATCTAGGCCATCGAAAAGTTAAATAGCCGTAGCCACAGAATTCTACACTGTGATAACAGAAAAATTGTAGAATTCTGTCATTTTTTAACTTTGTTTTGGTCAATTTGATCGTCCACACCGATAGACAGTGTTCAGAAAGAGACAGAGAGAGAGAGAGAGAGGGGAGGAGTAGATCTTGCGAGAACTTCCGGGCAAAACAAAATGGCGACCCGCGTAGTTCGGCTCGATTCGAACAGTGAAATAGCCATAGCATCTTTGAGGCAGATCAAATTAGCTTACTTTTGTGCTATAACGTAATTTTTTCTTGGCTTTTATCAATTTGATCATCCACACCGATAGACAACATTCCAAAATGAGGAAAAGCAGGTCTTGTTTCGCACCGGGTGAGAATAGCCTACGCTGGCAAGTCTCACCCGGGGTGAGAGGTAGATCGTTTTTCTATTCTCACCCCGGATGAGAAAAGCCACTTCCTTTATTAATCAGAGCCTACCATGTTTATATTCGTTTTACCATGTCAAAGCGCTTGTTCCTAGTCTGACCTCCCTCCCACATCAAATTTTATTATTCTCGCAGACTCAGTGGGTTGTGAACAAGATTTAGGATGAGAATGTATCCCGAACAGTGACCTTTCATATCCTGTTTGTTATCCCGGGGGCGGGGGAGGGGGGGGGGGGTTTCTGCTATCCAAAATTGAGATTGATCGGGATAATTAAATGGCAGTCTTGGTTTGAATTTCTGAGAATCTCCTCGCTAGTAAATTAAAATGGCTAAAATGGAAACGTACAATGGCATGAGCTAAGATACATTTCATGGGGAGAAACATAATTGAGAGAGTATGTTAGCGCTCTTGGTCACTTTCATTTCTCCCCGTAGATAATAATAGTAATGATAATGATAATGGTAATGATAATAATAGTAATAGAGTAATTCGTCTATCTTCTGCGTCGATGAATCCGTCTTAGCTCGGTCTGCTCTGGCGGATCGTAGCCTTCCTCCTCAATCATCTATTGTACACTAAATTTTTTTCGCACGTTCTTTTAATAGCCTTTTGACCATTTCGTTTTTCGCAAACCTTTTGAATTCGCAATCCCAGTATCCAAAGAACAATAAATTATATAATTTGGCTTAGTAATGCATCATTATGATCGTGATCATCATCATTGTTGTTAGCAGGATAACAAAAACAGGAAAAAATCGGTGGAGACTTGAGTATTTTAAAATCAATGTTACTTTAAAACAAGTTATAAGGTCAACGTTTCGAATTGTGTGCTTTGTCGGGAACATAATTACATAACATATATATATGTGTGTGTGTGTGATCATCATCATCATCATCATCATCATCATCATCATCGTCATCATCATCATCATCACCATCATCATCATCATCATCATCATCATCATCATCATCATCATCATCATCATCATTGTCAGTATCATAATAATTGTTGTTGTATGCACAATAAAAATGATAACAAATTGATGGAGACTTGAGTATTTTAAAGTACATGTATATGACAGCATGAAATAACTTCAATGTTTCGTCCTATTGGGTTTCGTCAGTAAACTGATTAAAATCTCTTGCTGTCTCTCCCTAACTCTTTCTTAATCTATCTATCTATCTATCTATCTATCTATCTATCTATCTATCTATCTATCTATCTATCTATCTATCTATCTATCTATCTATCTATTTATCTATCTATCTATCTATCTGTCTGTCTATCTATCTATCTATCTATCTATCTATCTACGTCTTTTCCCTGGGGGGTTTTCAGGTTCTCCCAGTATGTTTCTTTATCTTGCTTTCATTCTCTCTCTCTCTCTCTCTCTCTCTCTCTCTCTCTCTCTCTCTCTCTCTCTCTCTCTCTCTCACTCTCTCTCTCTCTCTCTTTGTGTGTGTTTGTCTCTCTCTCCCTATCTATCTCTCACCCCCGCTCTCTCTCTCTCTCTCTCTCTCTCTCTCTCTCTCTCTCTCTCTCTCTCTCTCTCCACGTGTCCCCCTCTGTTTGTGTGTCTCTTTTTCTCTCTCTCTGTATCTCTGTCCTCTCTCTCCCTTTCTCTCTCTCTCTCTCTCTCTCTGTTTCTCTCTCTCTCTCTTTCTTTCTCTGTCTCTCTGTCTCTCTCTCTCTCTCTCTCTCTCTCTCTCTCTCTCTCTCTCTCTCTCTCTCTCTCTCTCTCTCTGTTTATCTCACAGTCTCTCATTATATTTCTCTCTCTGTCTCACTGCCTTCCTCTCTGTCTCTCCGTCTAGCACTGTCTGTCTCTCATTCTCTCTCTTTGTCTGTCTGTCTCTCCCTCTCTCTCTCCCTCTCTCTCTCGCTCTTTCTTTCTCTCTCTATCTAATTATCTATAACTATCTATCTATCTATCTATCTATCTATCTATCTATCTATCTATCTATCTATCTATCTAACTATCTATCTATTTCTCTCTTGCTCTTGCTCTGCCCTCGTTTTCTTAATCGCCCTGTCCCCAATGTCCACGAGAGCGCATCAAGGCATCACGTGATACATCCCCAGGGAAACATGAGAATAATTAGCACTTAGTGATCTTTAGAGCCCCGCGGCTCGCTCACGTCAGTAAAACCGTATCAATCTCATGACTAAAGTGCTGCTGCTGACATTAAGCATTAAGCATTAAGGTGAGCAATCATACGAAGAAGTTAATAGTGCGTTCTTTTTATTAACGGTTTTGCGTCACAAATGACACTTATGACGCACAAGAGACAGGCTAAAAAGGTACTTCATTGCTTGGAAAACAATTTTAAAGATCAAGATATGGAAAAAAAGATCTCGTTCTCGAAGGGATCAAACTCACTTCTTTTATGGACCTGTGAAAGCGTCTAATCGTTATTCGAACAAACATTGATAGAAGTGGTCATATGAGTGAACCAGCAGATTTTAGTCACATCAGGTGCCGGCCGCTAAGCTGTAGTATGTGATCCGATGAACGATGGGTACTTAATTTGTATTTTGATCAACCTGACACGCTTCCACAAAGCCCCGTTACTAAAAGGGGTGGAGAGCAGACGCTCAAATTACTTTTTCTTTGTGATTTGTAAGACAAAAACTCCAATAACGACAATAAAACAAAGGAAGATTCAAAGGACTGCTTAGTGAGTAATGAAATTTTAGCGACGAAAGTTCCATAAACAAAGAGGAAGTAATATTATAATAATTTGAGAATTTCTGCTTGTCATTTTGTTCCAGAACTGATGAAGCCGAAGGAAATAATGAAATGACAGTCGGGCGTAGAAGGTGTAACCTGAATACATTCAAGAAGTATGCCTAATGATGACAAGCATTAGGAAAGGATTTATGGGTATACAAAGTGAGGGGGAAGGAGATAGATGAATACAGGCTGTGAGACATACAGATTGAAAAAAGAAAGAGTGAAAGGGAAGAAGTATAAGAAAGGAATAAAGCAGAAGAGAGTTACACAGAGAGAGAGAGAGAGAGAGAGAGAGAGAGAGAGAGAGAGAGAGAGAGAGAGAGAGAGAGAGAGAGAGAGAGAGAGACATGAAATACAAACAGGGAGAAAAATCGAGAACAATAAGAGCTGAGAAAACATTACAACCGATATATGACTTTTTTGCAGAAGAAGTATCGGACCGTGAGCAAACAGCGACAGAAAGAGTACATTTCATCATCAAAATAATGAAGCTTTTACAGTGCGCAAAATATTCAGCCATTTTCGGCGCTATTGTATGGCAGAAAGAACGTTTTGTTTGAGAATACGTGAAGTCAACAATGGTATTCAAAAAAGTGTCAACTACAGACGTGGACCGCACGACTGAAGCAGCATCAAGAAGTGGGCAAATTGAGGAAATAATGAGGCAGAAATTGGAGGAAAATCCACTTACCGCTTGCTCAGATCACTAGCTCTGTGTTCCGTCGGTGGAGATTAGATGGGAGAAATCCGTAAACGCATTACTCATGTTGACTGAAAACGTTAACAAGTTGCGGTCATGGAACGATATGGTTCTATCTCTCAAATATATCTGAAGGAGATAAACCTATTTCGCTTTAAGAAGAAAAAGTGTCCAGCTTTAACTGTATGCAAAAGAGGATACCTTGTTTTGCTAAGTTTTTCCCTTTTTTGATTTTTCGTAGTTTCTTTATTTCGTTTTTCGAAGGGTGTAAGGAGGGTGTATGTTGAAGGGGGGGGGGGGGGGGATGGGAGGTAAGAGGGTGCATTTGTACTATATAGAAACTGAACTAGGTCAGCTTAGTAAATGGGAATATTGATTGGTTTGAAAGAAAGGATCCCTCTATAACAAGAGCTAGGTGACTTTCTTCCCAGTGTAGGGTATCACGAGTGACCCGATTAATCATAGAAAACCATTGCTTGAGTCACGGAATGAGAGTCCAGCTCTCGATAAAAGACGGAAGTCCTCTCTCCGTTGCTCCTTGGGAACTTTCCAGTCTCTGAAGCGCCACACCTGTTGTCATGTGCAATTGTTTGTGTGAGGTGAAAATGTAAAGAACAATCAGATACTCTTTGACTATTTAAACGTGCTTCCACATAGTTCTGAAAACTTTTGATGGACAAAAGTATTTCAGTTTTTTCAACAAAAATAAATAAACGTATAGGAAAATGAAAGGAACTTTGTTGGAACTAAAGACTGATCTTTCGCTGTAGTCACGTGATCATGAGGACGTAGGTTTTGGTTACAGAAGTAGAGGGTGGCTCTCGTGGCCTAGATGTTAAGGTGAACATCTCTCATTCAAAGGTCCCGGGTTCGAATCTGAGTTGCGACAGAAAACTTTTCTTTTCTAAAATTGTCTCCTTTCACCTCTTTTCCTGCTCTCTTGCAATATTCTGTCGTCTGCTTTCGTATCCACCTTCTGCCCCCACCCCTCACCTCCTTTACCCCCTCCCTTGGGCTCCTGACTCTTTCTGCAGCCTTTCCACTGCTTCTCCTTGGCTCCTTCTTACTACTGTCTTTCAGCCACACCCCCGATCTTATGGTAGGAAAGATCTACACCTAGTCTTCTTAGACAAGGGCAAAAAATCTCGGAGGCCCCGTCTGCAAGCTGCGCACGTTAAAGATCTCTTTGGGGTCCCAAATCAATAAGAGTAGGCTTCGGCCGCCACCCGGGCAAAATTCAAAATTTTCTACAAACTGAAAATGTTAGGTGTGTCTCGCGCGCTCATATGACCTTATGCAGTTGTGAGCGCCGTTAAACACTTACCAAAAAAAAAGAGTAGTATAAATGAATTAGTGAGTGAGATATCGTCCAGACATCCTGACATATTGTACAGTGTCTTTTAAACTTTATTCTTTCAGCGTACATCGAGAAAAGAGAACAAACTTTTCAAAGAAATTGAACAGTCGAGGGCTCTCCAACAAGATCGTCTTCGTCTTGGCAAAGTTTGTATCCACCGGGACTACGTGCGCATAGAGGGAAAGAGGAAAGGAACATTATGTCACATGGAAACAACAGTTCTCATTAACAACGATAAAAGATTTTCCTTGTGATCAAAATGCAGGTAAATCTCCCAAGGATTAAACTAATTTGCGCTTCTATGTCACATTCTGAAACCACGTGCAGATGAACAATAAGGGTTATTTCTTTAAAATGACGACAAGTTGTGGTAATTGGTGTCTCAAACAAGATTAGCAGGAGGAGGGTGTGGGTGGCGTTGACCAAGAAGAATAAACGTGAGGGCAAGACGGAGAAGTGAACAAATTATGAAACGGTAAAGGTTTAATTAACGCCCCTATCAGCATTATTATGTTATGTAAGAGGCGGGATCTCCGAAAGTATCGAACGAAATGGGATATTCCTTTAAAGTGCCTATCCCAAGGACACAACGTAGGCCTGAGGTGATGCTCGAATCCCTGAACTCCCAATCTCACGATTATGGGTCGTTAGCATAACCACTGGGCTACCAACGCCACAAACAGAGCTGTGAAGAACAAAGCATCTACAAATAATGCAACTTCTTAAATGCTGTGTGTTTTTGTTCTATTATTTTTTTACAAGAAAAATAATAACAGAAAACAATTATTTACAAACACTATTTTTTCAGGTGTCTGTCTGTCTGTCTGTCTGTCTGTCTGTCTGTCTGTCTGTCTCTCTCTCTCTGTATGTGTGTGTGTGTGTGTGTGTGTGTGTGTGTGTGTGTGTGTGTGTGTGTGTGTGTGTGTGTGTGCGTGTGTGCTTGGGGGGGGGGGTGAGGGGTACACATGACCTTAGACACACGATTCGATTCGAGCGGCATACGGCCGGCGTCTGTGATGCACCGGATAGACACGTCTTCCCTTTCGGACGCAGAAGACCTCAGTTCGGTTCCTGCTCGTGTGAGAGAAATTTCTTTCGAGTGTCATGCTGAGACACTGTATATCCATCAGCCCCGACTGGCCCCGACAGACAGGGTCAAAGTACGTCTCCTTAATGACATAAAGTGTGTCAAAAAGGACGTAAAGCGTTTAACTGGAATGGCATTGGTAGGTGTGTTATCAGCAGCAAGTCTCGTACGCTAACCCCACTCTCAACACAGCATGAACTGGAGTTGATGAGGTAAAGGTTTGAGTTCCCTGCCTTGTGCGCCAAAGATACTATAGATCTGACTCCTGTGTGAGGAAGAATAGGTCAAACGTGTCCAAGACGACTCACATTGTCGAGGAGAAAAGTGGGCATCTTAGACAGTTGGTCCTTTTAGAATGTTATTATGGTATTTTAGAAAAGAAAACGGAAGTGGGGGGGGGGGGGGGGGGGCGCAACGGGAGATGGGCAAAAGCCGATGATAAATTGAAAGGCAAACAATCGTAAAGAATTTCCTTTTTCATTACGGGTGTCGTGTTCCTTGGTTGTTAATGATTGTGTGACTTGATCTCTTGCCCGCTGCAGAGGGCAGGAAATTGACCCGACAGGAAGCTCAGGGCATAGAATTACGATTTAATCATACTGGATCGGATTGTAGAGCATGTCCTCGGTGTGACAGACAGCGTCCAACATTTCTATACCTTTTGGGTTTGAGAGAGAGAGAGACAGAGAGAGAGAGAGAGAGAGAGAGAGAGAGAGGGGGA
>NW_004797317.1:793901-796022 GCF_000002075.1 Aplysia californica | reverse complement strand
TGCGTGTGTGTGTGTGTATGTGTGTATGTGTGTGTGTATGTGTGAGTGTGTGGGTGTGTGTTTTATACCCACGCGCATCTTGGCAAGTTGGCGTGGAAGTGGTCCTCCGAAAAATAACTTATTAACAACAGAAGCTATCCACTTACCTATCTAAAAAAATACACTTCTCTCCGACATCTTCTAACGATGCAAGAGAAAGTATAAAGTAAACTAATTGTTGTTCATACACATTCATTTGTGCAATATGAATTTCAACAGTGCGATTGCATAACTGCACTAACAGAATCACGAGTATGATATATCAATTAAATTATTATATTACTAGCTGGGCCCCCTTTCGATGAAAGGAATGATCGGTGCATTAACATCAATTGAAAGTCATTGGCCTACTATATTTACACTAAATTGGAACGGGGCAATAAATCTTAAGAGAAAAGTGACACATGTGTTTCCAAGTTGCCAAATATATAATAATTGTACAGATTGATATTCTATTCCGCTTTCGTGTTGTACACTCCATAATTTCAAAGGTGTGGAAATAGTGCGCACGGCTAGAGAACGGAAACCTAACTTTTTTTTACAATTACGTCTTAGAAGACGGACTTTCCCAAGATTAGATCTAGATCTAAATGAAACAAATGAGAAAACTGAAAATTAAACTACGGTAACTTCAGGCTCCTCAATGAAACTGCACATTTTAAATGATTCTGAGCCATCACTAATTTTGTCAAATTCTAAAGTTAAGTGGTTCGGAAGTGTGAACTTTCACAAATATGTGAGGCAGCGTGGTGAGATCAGGCTCTCGTCAAAATAATGCAGTAAGAAGAAACTGGCATTTTTTTGTCAGTTTGGCAATTTTTTATCGAATTTTTGTTTTTTGACTCAGCGCTGATAAAGTCCATTTAAAAACCCATTTCCTTGTGAATTTTACTTAGAAATGTTGATTTGGGGCACAAAAATGTAAATTTGCAGTTTCTACGGACTCTCAAGCTTTAGAAGTCGCCAAACTTTGACTGCCATTTTCTCGTTAATTTTACATCTGAAACCAAGCAACTCCGATCCCCTTCAATCGCAAATATCTCGACCTCTATTTATGATAGATCAGCATTTTTCTTCATCGAAAGCAAGATAAATGAACAAGCTTTAGAATGATATCAGTAACTCCACATGTCCAAAAATTGACGAGCGCCTGATTGCACTGCGTCGTGACACATATAATATGTATTTCAAACAATTTAAATCTTGAAGCTGCAACAGCCATAACGTTGTGCCCTCTTAAAACGCAGAAGTAAGCTAATATACTTTACGGAAGTATCGTTAACACCCACACAGTATTCATTGATATAAAAAAGTTCGTGATAACCAAATTTGAAAACAATTAATGAAAAACTCAAGTAAAAACAGTATTAATCGGTCTATCCTTATATTACAACAGCTTATATTCGAAACCTGGTCATTGTTCTTTCCACATAAACGTTAATCCCGAAGAAATTGTTTTTGTTTCTCTTCTCTAAGAAAAGAATGGAGGTGATTATTACTACCGTTTTGTTTTAACATGACTGTAACGTGGGAGTTTAAAAAACAAAATTGTTATAAGAACCCTGTCTACCCACATATCTTTATAACTCGATCAGACAAAAGGCCAACCGACCGCCTCTGAGAAATTCATTAATAAGAACCCGTTGATTTGGCTACGTAGCAAACACTTCCAAAGGTAATACGCTCTTCCTGGATTCAACAGGCTCCTATAGAAGAATACGTTATGCTTATAAAGAAAACGGACGACTCTTCTCTTTTTCTCCCCTGCTCTCAGCTTGCTTCAGTTCAGAGGCCAAAATAATAACCAACCTACCAGAAGACGCTGTTTAATTACTAAATCTAATGATGCCAGTTGATCTACCCATAATGTGTATATCATTTGAGATGGCGTATCGTATAATTTGATATCAATAAAATAGACCTCGCCGGTATAATCGTTATCCCTATGACGACATAGAAGAAGAAAAGTGTTACTTTCTTTCTTTCTCTTTATCTCCCTCTTTACCTGTCTGTCTGTCCGTCCGTCCGTCTGTCTGTCTGTCTGTCTGTCTGTCTGTCTGTCTGTCTGTCTGTCTGTCTGTC
>NW_004797317.1:790263-792609 GCF_000002075.1 Aplysia californica | reverse complement strand
TCTCTCTCTCTCTTTCTCTCTCTCTCTCTCTCTAACGAGACTTGACTGGGTGATTAGTCTCTCTGCTGTCACTTCTAGCCCCTGTAGCCCCGTCGGTTGTGATAGTGACACTGACGTCATCACATGAGTTCATCACTCTGTTTGACCTGGGTGTGTGTTTTGTTTTGTCTCGTCGTCAACTTTTCTTTTTTTCTCTACTGTCACCGTATTCCGTGTGTCGTCTTACTAGGGCGTCAGCTGTGCCTGTTAGGCCTGGCTATTGATTCGGTTTCGTTGATACGATGGTTACAGCATTGAAAGATAATTGAACAACCGGATGAAATAACTCGTTTTCCGTAGTATCCGGTTGTCATAGCATTGACCAAGATTGACGCTTCTCTGTGTGACGCAGTCGTGTTCTCTGTAGACTAAAAGACATTAATCTCACAACCGCTACATTTACCCCCCACCCACTACCTTTTCTAACCAAAATTCATATGACCTAAGAGACAACAAGCCTTGTTCCACCTACAAAACGCACCATCTCAACAAATCAGTCCTAGAGGAGATTCACTGCCACTGACAAACAATCTGTTTATAAATCCGCATGAATATTGTTTTATAAAGTGCCTTGTTGCCCGTCAAAATCGCTTGAGTCATTGAGCTCATGAGACGTATCGGAACCTTTTTTTGGCATTGTAAAAAAAAGCTGAATTGGTATTCGGTTATTTGAACAAATCAGTTGTTTCCACTCAGGCCTT
This sequence comes from Aplysia californica, assembly GCF_000002075.1. Lineage (NCBI taxonomy): Eukaryota > Metazoa > Mollusca > Gastropoda > Aplysiida > Aplysiidae > Aplysia > Aplysia californica. The sequence goes on along the minus strand of NW_004797317.1, from coordinate 791,869 downwards.
ACGTTCATCCTTGACGAGCCTCCTTTGTTCATCATTAACGAGTTGTGGAAGCTGTCGACGTGGAAATGTTCAGTTTGCGTTCTCGTGACGGCTTTCATTCAGTACCGAAACCTAGCTTCATACTAATGATTCTCTGTGACTTTTTATGTCAAGTGAAGTGGAGGTTTTCTTTTAACTTTTGGTTGTTGCACCATTGTTAGCATACCTTCTTCAGCCTGAATCTTAGTAGAAGTCTCTTGATGGGGAAATAGGAAGGACAGAATGAATTTCATTTTCTTCCCTTTCTTTGATGGTGGGGGTTTTCCATAATTTTTTTTGAGGGGGGGGGGAGGGTAGTTGATATGTTATCAGTAAATGGGAGGAAAGTAATAATCAAGAGCCAAAGACGAGGGTAGCAGTGAGGGAGAGAGAGAAAGAGAGTGAGAGAGAGGGGGAGGGAGTAAGACAGAGACAGAGAGAGAAAATAAAAATTAGAGAAAGAGAGAGGGGAAGGGAGAGAAAGAAAGAGAGAGAGAGAAGAGAGAGAGAGAGAAAGAGAGAGAGAGAGAGAGACAGAGAGAGAGAGAGAGAGAGAGATGATGGTGGGGAGAGGGTGAGTGAAAATGTACGTGCGCGTGTCTATGTGCGTTGTAGATAATAAGAAAGAGAGAGAAAGATAACGTGAGGATGGGGAAGTGAGGAAGGGACGCGTAACTGCATAATGACCTTTGAGGAACTGCGTTATAAAAAGTAAGAAAGGAAAAAAAAGCGTTAGACAAAATTCAAAACGAAGTGACAGTAACAACCAGGACGATGTCGTTGCACGCGTTTTGTATGGTTGGTTATGTCACTTTAACGAAGCGTATCTCGTCGTAGACCTGGGATTTGCTTTTTGTCAACTGCTTGTTTGTTTGTTCTGGTTTGGTTTTGTGGTCTTTTATTTTGTATCTTCATCAGGCAGCATTCTTGGGCCCACTAGCCTAAATAAATATCATATTTGACAAATTTATAATAATGTTTATATCATGTATTAGTTGTTTATTTATTCATTTGTTTTGTGTTGGGTCGTGTTGTTAGTGTTGTTGGGTTTTGTGTTGGGTTTTTGTTGTTGCTGGGTTGTTGTTGTTGTGTTGTTGTTGTTTTGTTGTTGTTGTTGTGTTGTTGTTGTTTTGTTGTTGTTGTTGTTTTTTTTTTGGGGGGGGGGATTCTGTTGTTTTCTTTCGGGGGAAGGAAGGGAGGGGGGGGTATCGTTTGAAGTGTATTTCCGAATTTCTTGGAGTAGCTTAGAGAAATGGGATGGTATTTGGAAGGTAAAGGAACTTGACGAGAGGTGAACAGCTGTTGAAGCGAAGTTTCTGGAAGATAAACAAAAAGCAAGGACGAAAGAAACTGAGAAATGGGAGGGGAGAGAGAAATATCAACACAGACAAGCCATTATTGAGTTAAATGTAATGAAGATCGGCCAGATCAGTGCCAGAAAAACGTTTACATACTGGTATAGAGTAACTACGTTTCTTGACATAAAATTGGCTCCTGAGAAATATAATAGCTCTGGGAATATTTGTTCGTGTTTTGCTTTGTTCTTCTTCTTTTGTTAGGGGCTGTGTGAGGTTGTTTTGGGTGGGTG
>NW_004797317.1:788951-790075 GCF_000002075.1 Aplysia californica | reverse complement strand
GGGGGGGTAAAGTGTCGTTTTCAAATATGCGCTTATGATAAATACTCAGCAGCTGACATTGTATGTATGACACTTTCGAGCCCGTAAAAGGTATAATCTCTGACGCAAGTTGACTGAACATGCGTGAAGCATTCTGAGAGGTTTCAAGTAGTTTCCCTTCTGCAACCACCCATATTCAGCCTGTCTGAGGCTTATATACCAAGTAACTGAGGTCGCAAGTAGAGGGAATAGATTCAGTTGATCAAAGAGTACGAAAACCAAAACGTTTCGCTCCTTTTTATTTACAATGTTGTATTTGTTTAGTACATAGTTTTGATAAGTTTGACGTCAACAATTTTGAGTTTCACAACATATTATAAGCCTTTCCGATTACAAATCTTTGAATATCTTGATAACTTCTCTGAATATTCTTACGATTTTAATAGAGCTCATAGAACATTTTGGTTTCTGACCTTAGGGCCTTAGTAACTCAAAACGACCCATAATGTCTGATAGAAGTTTGTAGTATTATTTTTAATTTTAAGGGCGTGAGTTGTTGAAGTTCGGGGTTCTCCACGCAATTTAGATCATTTAGGAAGCGGAGTTCGACACTACCCGTCAGAACCAACCTTAGCAAAGAAGGTTACAGCGTCCCAGCAGATTGACCGAGATACTCGATAAACATTCCCAACACGCAAATTTAATTTGGGTCTTCTGCGTGCAATAGAGAAGAGCTTAACCGCTACACCACGGACAGCGGTGTTCAGGTTCGAATCAAGCGGGGTCAAAATGTTCTCTCCTTTGAAACATTTTTTAAATTATAATCTCCCGGACCTTTTGTTTCTTTGCGTGAGAAATTTAAATATCAAACATTCCTCAACACGAAAACAATCATTTTTTTATGTAAGTCGTAGAATGACCTGTCTTTTTGCAAGGAAAGATTCAAAACGACACGCAATACTTTAACTTTAGTTTATGTAATATGAGCTACGTCGATACTAATATCGTAACCCTTGGGCAAATGAAACTGGTGTTCTGACTCGCACATTCAGAAATGAAACACTTCAGCAAAAAAAGAAAAACAGGAGTGTTTGTATGTGTATGTGTGAGTGTGTGTGTGTGTGTGTGTGTGTGTGTGTGTGTGT
>NW_004797317.1:777062-787209 GCF_000002075.1 Aplysia californica | reverse complement strand
CAAAATCACACACACACACACACACAAACACACACACACACTTACAAACACACACACACACATAGACACTTAATTTTTGACGGTCATTTACAGGTGTGTGGGTTTTCTTTTCGGAATTAAGCTAGGCCTACTTATTCAATATTCGAGCTTCTTTTTGTTACCATACACTCTGATTTTTAATATTTAAAAACAAAATATAGCTTTCACTTTCCCTCATAAAAATACCCAGAGGCAATTTAAAGTTCATTTATGAATTTGCAACTGAAACTGTCGTTGGTCTTTCTAAAGTTATTTGGGCCTTATACTTTCCACGTTCACTCTACATCTGGAATTTCTTTTCAAATCTAAAGATAGGTTTACTGTTTGTGCTAAACTGGTGATGTGACTTTACTCAAGACTTGCCTCACTCCTCTTTTAATCTGTTTATATTCCTGTACTCCCTCTCTCTCTCTCAACAGTAAAGAATCAGTCTGATTCTAAAATCCATTTCATCTACTTGTATGTCTAGTTCTCTCGATGAATTTTATATAGCTCGTCATGTCTAACATAGTCTAAAGCCTTTAAGTAATCATGAGGCATAAATACGTGTCTGTCTGTGATTCAATAGATCTTCATTGTTTGTGGTGAATAAAGCTCTCCGGGTCATTTGTCAAGAACAAAGACAAATTGCGTTTTAGATTTCCCAGTTCTTCAGCTATTGTCCATTCTTTCCATATTGAAATATAATCTTCAATTGTCAATTTTCCTAACGTGACATTCTTTTCAACTGAAATATTATCTGAACCTATAGCTTTCCATTGTTTAATTTTGCTAATGGCAGCTTGTGCTTTCCCTTTAAGCTTTGATTTATTTAGTTAGTTAGTTATTTAATATAATAATTATGTGTTTTTTAAAATTTTTTTATTTATTGCAGGCTGTCCTCTTCTATTATCTTTTAAAAGTTTGCATTTTTTAAAATGTATTCTAGTCATCAGTTCAAACCATATATCTGCCTTTTGATCTTGTAATTTACTTTCCATTGTTCCCACTGTCTTATTTTACTTTGGAATTCTCCATTTCTCAATATTGGCCATTCAACATTGTTTCTTTGGCATTACTACCATTTATTCTATTTTCTTTTTATAAGCTTTGTATTTTTCCACATCTGATATTAACATTCTTCTCTCTTTTTCATTTGTTTTACTACATCCAAGGGCATCAGTTGTTTTTTTAAAGTTTTTTGTTTTTGTTTTTTTTTTGGGGGGGGGGAGTTTTTTGCTTCCTTTGTTTTTTCGGGGACATTTTCTTGCTCAGTGTCCTGTATTGAAACCTTCATTTTTTCCAACAGAATTGTAAACTAATTGTTTTCTAGCGCTTGAAATGTACTATTTACAATAATGGAGAATCTTTCAGTTCTTTGAATTTGGGTCGATGCTCTGACTTTTTATGTTGTTCCTTAATATTTTATTAGTTTCTTACCCGTAACTGGTACATGGTCCCAGTCACAATCTGTTTTTTATAAGGATTTTGATATGTTTATAGCATTTTCTGAAACGAGTATGTACAAGTGAGAAGTCTATAATTTTGTTTCTAGTTCCAACTCAAGGATTCTCCACGGTGTAACGCTCGCTTGGGTCATTCTCAAACAAGGTATTTGAAATCATAAAATTATCTTCTCTCCTCTATTATATAGGAAGCTCAACACGTTCTGTTCCTTTAGCTGATCCTCACGGTCAAGCTACATTATCTTCTTTGCTATGGTACTTTTGAAGTAAATTCTCAACGAGTACCGTACAATTCCTTGCACTCACAGAAAACAAAATCGAAAAACATCGAAAAGAGAAAAACAGAGCTGTTGATTGACATTTACAACAGGTAATCATCCTGTTAAAAGTCTCTCGAACTAGATGACGTCTTTCCGTCTTAAAAGCTGACCTTTCAATCAACTACTAGATCTAATAAGAAATCTTTAAAAGCCTGAAAATGTTCTTTCCTCCCTCCCTCTCTCCCTCTCCCCCCCCCCCCCCCACTGACTCTCTCTCTCTCTTTTTTCTCTCTCTCGCAATATCTATCAATCTATCTATCTATATATCTATCTATCTATCTATCTATCTATCTATCTATCTATCTACTCAACATAAGTTAAGGACCACTTGCAAACACTCTGAGTGGTCTTCTTGGGTCGATCTGCATGTGGGCGATCTTGGACTGATCCAGTGGCTTGATGGTGCGGCCTCTAGCGGACAATGACAGAGTGTGACACTGCAAGTCTTCTGGCAACCTCTCGGGCCCCAACTTCATCCTGCAGCCGTGCCATAGCCCTGGCACAATCAAAGTCTCTCAGCTTTCGTGCTGGTGGCATGTTGATGCGATGCTGGATTTTGAGCAAACGGCGGCTTATATCACCTCCCAAGTGAGCACAGTTCTAGACCGTACGTCGGTTTATGACGTGCACCAGAAATTTTAACTGAGGAATGTCCGTGGTGTCCCACACAATTCGATAAAAAACAGTAAATTTGGCTACAACACAACGAGGATTTGCGTGCATCATGTGGTGGTTTTGCCCCTTTATGAAGATTTGCAGTATGCATTGGTAACCCATTACCACTTTCAGAACAAACAACAAATTCAAACATTCCTTACTGTCTTTTTTCGGATTTTTAAAGAATCATTGCTGTCTGTCAAGGCGGTCCTGAACTTATGTTAAAGTCTCTATCTATCTATCGATCTATCTATCTATCTATCTATCTATCTATCTATCTATCTATCTATCTATCTATCTATCTCTCTATCTATCTATCTATCTATCTATCTATCTATCTATCTACTTCTCTCTCTCCCACTCACCCTCTCCCTAGCTCCTATTTTCTTTCTTTCTTTTTCTTTCTTTCATTCTTTCTTTCTTTCTATAGATTCATTTATCTCTATTTAGTTGTACAAAATTGCACAAATACATTATTTATTATATCTTAAAATCTATTGATCTAATATTACAATATATCTGTCTAGAATCTACCCAACCGGCGCCTGTGGTGTAGCACACGCAGGAAACCCTAGTTCGATTCCCGAGTGGGGAGAACATTTTCAATGCGTATCGCGGTCTTTCTGCTGGGATGTTGCATCACTCTCAGCTCCTATTGGTCCTGACAGGCAGGGTCGGGAGTCTTCTTCCTAAATGATCTATGTTTTGTCGATTTGGAGGGGGCACATCAACATTTTTTTAAGCTACCTATTTACCTCTCCAATAGGGAGAAAAGAAACTTAGGCCTCCTAGATTTCTTTAACATTGCACTGATTTGTTTGTTTGTTGTTATTGTTGTTGTTTTGTTGGTTTTCTTCTTTTTTTGGGGGGGGGTTGAGGGTTTTTTAAAGTTTGTTCGTTGTTTGGGGGGGGGGGTTGTTTTTGTTGTTTGTTTATTTTGTTTTGTTTTGGGTTTTTTGTTTTGTTTTGTTGAGGGTTTTTTTGGGGTGGTGGGTTGTGTGTTTTTTTTGGGGGGAGGCCGGGGGGAGGGGGGTGCAAGCTGAATTCTGTTTGTCGTCGATCAATAGTGTACAACGCAAAACCAGGATTCCAGACTTCTCACGTCGCTTTCCCACTTCCGAGACAACTGACAAGAGAAGTGTAAGCCCCCATCTTTGCACACCCGCACCTTCGGTGTCTTAAGGGTCAGAGCACTGACGTCACAGAAAAAAAACCTGCACATGTTTTTGTCGTTCTTCCCTTAGTTTATCCTACAGATTTTGTGATCTAGTTGTACTGTTGTAGGGCGAAATGAATAATATATGCTCAGATATCGCTGACGTGTAAGTCAACATTCGTCGATTTTAATGATGTAAAGGGATCCACGTGCTGACTGTATGCTTTTCTTTTCGCTCGAACAGTGAGTAATTGTTTTGACAGCTTGTTAGTCGGGAGTAGGGTGTTTATCTCTCGTACCACAGGATCGAGTGTGAACTTAAGATGGGATCTCTCCTTTTTTCGGTTTTTAGCGTGTTTTTGTTGCGCTCAAAACCTTATGCAGTTGTGAGCGCCGTAAAACTTTTATTTACTACTACTACCACTACTACTGCTACTCTCTCTCTCTCTCTCTCTCTCTCTCTCTCTCTCTCTCTCTCTCTCTCTCTCTCTCTCTCTCTCCATCTCTCTCTCTCTCTCTCTCTCTCTCTCTCTCTCACTTTCTCTCTGTGTAGCCGCTAGATAAGCACATAAAAGCTGGTAGAAACTGTTCATGGACAATTACAAGTAGTTAGAAGGGGCTTTGAAAACTTAACCAATGTTCTTTTGATTATTTCTTTTATGTCCTACATCCCTTTTTTCCCTTTAATCGTATTCGTATTCAGACATGTATAGACGATGAGAATGTAAGTAAAAAATATCATGATGTAGTAACACCTAAAAGAAAAAGAAAGAAGATTTTAATACAAATGAGTAAGAGTGGGTAACTCTTCCTTTTTTTGTCGTGTGTGTGTGTGAGGGGGAAGGGGGTTCGAATATGACTCTCCCAGATTGTCCTATAGGGTGTGTCAGACACCTGTTCCGCACTATACTCTCACAGAGAGGACAGATTTTGAAGTTATGGATTTCCGCTGTTGACGTTGTAATAATGGTACTTGCCTTATCTCCGCCAAGGAGCTGACAGAAATCGAGTGGCTTAATTCAGGATCTAATATAATATTATCTTTTCATTTTGTACTTCATCAAATTATGTCACTTTAATGTATTTGTATCAGAATATTTCTAGCCTCCTCTTTCCTCCTTTCCTCATCTCTTCGTCCTCCACATCGCTTGCCCTTCCCTGGACTAGCTGTCTACATGGCATGCACAGGTAAAGACATGAGGAAAAAGCAGGCGGAAAAAAGCAGGAGGAAAACAAGGAACGAGTTCAGTCATATCAGAGACGAGCTAAGATAATCGAAGACTCCCCACTGACGACAGTGACACTGAGTAAAATCAATAGGAATGAAGGAGATAACAGAGAGAAGGCCTGTGCTTTTGCAATCAAAAACATTGAAAACAGTGAGCAACTTCAAGGTTAAACAACAATAATATGTGACTTCAGTGTGTAGCTAAAGATGCTTTGATTTGATTGCAGGCAGTTCTTTTTTCTAATACCGAAGGTAAATATTTGCTTATTGTCACAATTGTTTTTGTTTTTTCCCCTGGCATTCTAATGGTACAGCAGTTTAGTAAAAATGATTCAATTGTTGTGGTACATTTTCTTGACCAGGAGTTCAGCTGAGCTCGCTGCATAAGAAAAAGGGGAAAACAACAACAACAACAACAACAGCAGCAACAGTAACAACAGCAACAAAACACCCTTCACTTCACTTTTTTTTGTCTAGCAATAAATTGAAAGCGTAACATTTATTTTTTTAGAAATGCCGATATCAACGACAGTACTATTGTTTTAAAAAACCCAACAATTTCAGCTCACATTAAATCTTATTCGAAAGTTAGTTTTCATCAGCGTATCACACTGCAGGAAATATGCAGTCCCTGGCTACTACAGTGTAAGAAAAAAGTTACATTTGAGCATGCTTTGCTTATCTCTGACTCCGTCTTTATTGCATAGATACTCGGAATCGCACGTGAGCTCAGTGCTTTTAACAGGAATTGCAAAAGGAAGGATGTTTTTACCCAATCTGCGAAATGAAAAATATTGATCAGTCTCAAGGTTAAACAGCCCGATCTCACGTCATTAGTCAGGGGAATATGTTTTTTTCTAACAAAACCAGACGACATGGGTTATTATCATTATTGTGTCGTCATTATCTAGTGCAGAAGTTTCGAACTCACACAAGAAAGAGTCATTTCAGTTTCAGACTGGTAGGTGCAGTAAATCATAGGGAAACTGCTTAACCCTGTCCTTCCCTGTTTACCTTCCCGCAAAAGGGTACTTGAAAATAGTTAAAAACGGAAAACTAGTCTACAAATAATAGTTATGTATGCTTCCAAGCTGCAACAAGTATAGAAGTAAGTTTATTCAGTGTTGAAGGCCATTGGCCCATATCACATCATATAAAACACGTGTTTGTAAATAAAGTTTCCCTAAGAAAAGGCACAGGTTGTGCACATATATTTTATCATGGATCAAACATTGATTGCATATATCTGTCATTGGTACCGAGCCAGTCAGGGAGGAATTCACAATTTCCTTTGATGGACACAATTTGAACAGTAGAAAAAAAAGTGAAATTCATTTTCTACTTCTAATGTATGAAGTGAGAGCTTGTATTGTGAAATCATGGGAGCCATGAACTGATACGTGGGGTAGGGGGAAGTTACTCAATAAGAAAACCCATGTGTCTAAATTATTATGTTTTCTGGGTGCGGCAGCGAAATGCCTCACCGCTACACGACAGACGTTTGTTCAGTTGACCTGCTCAATTAAAATTCTGTTATGTCTGCAAATGAACGATTATATTTCGAAATTATCCTCACTAGGATTTACCCCAAAGGGAGAAAGAGCAGACGAGGCTAATCAACAAACGTTACCATTCTCAATAACAGTGTCATCATGGCACCTCACTGCACTCCTCTGCCTTGCGTAATACGTAAACACAACATCGCCTGGGTTTATGAATTATGATAATATGGCTTTGTATTGTGTGAAAACATGCAAGCGTAGTGAAATATAATGAAATCACGACCGGTTAATTTAATCAATAGTGTATGACGTTAACGGAAATATTTATCAGTTCAATGGCCCATAACGTTCCTGGGTAATCACATTGCTAAAACAAACACATTTCAACAATAACTTTGTATTTTCAATTTCACAGATTGCCTTTATACCGAATGTTGCTATTTTTAACATCTTTAGTCTTGAAAAAGAATGAGTATTACGCCCAGATATTAACGTCGGATTTTACTTCGTCAAGAAAGATTGTTAGTCCATTCTTCCTGTGTTATACTGATAGCCTCTGAAACACCCCCACACACACAAAAACAACAAAAACAAAAAAAAAAAAAAACTTTCCTTTTGCCTTCATTGATCAAAGAATATAAAAGAATAAATATGACAAGAAGCCATTTTCAATTAATTCGCCCATTTCAGCTGATATTCAGCACAACCTGGTAGCGTTTTATTTAGGGTGTGTGAAACACTTGACAAAATATTATTAATGTCTTTCATGTGCTGTGAGCAACAGAATAGAGACTGTGGGTTTCTTGTGTTGGTGAGCGAATCGGTAACGATAAAGTGGAAAAGGTGGAGTTGGAAGCAGTTTGAATGTTTGTTTGTTTGTTTTTGGGGGGTTGTTTTGTTTGCTATTATTTTTAAAAATAATAGACACATCTTTTGATTTTCTGTACTTTCGTTCTTCTTTCACCTTTTTGAATAATCAGAATTGAAAAGGCATGACAAGGTGTATTTTGGACTTTAAGGAAAAATAATGAAAGGAAAGGACTAGGGCGGTTTAGTGGGATTCTGAGTATTGTTAAAAAAGTGGAGACTCAGCACAAAACCTCTCTCCTAAAAACAGCGAAACAGTATTTTGTTGTGGACATCACCTGATTTGGCTAGTGCCGCCCACTTTGGAAGCTGACGCAAAATTTAATGTAGCAATAATAAGATTTAAAAAACTCTTTGTCATATTATGTTATCAAGGGGGCAGGCTACTTTTTTAGCCCATTTTTTTCCTTAATATTGAGGGAAATCACATGGAACAAGCATTCTTATATACCTTGGGTCATTCTAATAAAGATTCCAAAATAGTATTTTAGAGAAAATCTTCACGTTGCCGTGGAAAAGGCGGCCATATTGCATTTTTGGCATTTTTTGGTGGGTGATGCATTTTCCAAATTATTTTTCTTTGTTGTTGTTTAATATGAAAGGTCCATTTTTGTTTTGAAAGTATCTTGTGGACATGTAGCTTCAATTCATTGACTAAAAATATGCTATCCATGTACTTTTTTTCAGAAGATCCAAAAGATGTTAGGGGTAAGGTAAGTAAATCCTACAGAAAAAAATAACATGAACATATAGCCAAAAAAGAATACGTCAGTGAATTGTATAATATTATGTTAAAGTGAAAGCATGCAACATGTGTAGACAATACCTTAAGAAAACAAAACATAATGGTTAGAAAAATAAAGAGAGGGTTTTAACTTGCTGAGCAGGTCAAATAACATGGCATTCGTGAACATGTCTGTTCTATTTTTGCTCGTTACCAACGACACATGACGTTTTTATGGCAGTTTTGATACTAAATACCTTATGTATTGTGTGTGTGGCGTGTATTTCTTTTTACAATTACGGGGAATCAGAAGAAGGGTAATTTTACTGATAGAATATGTATGCTTCCAAAATTTGATATTTGAGCCCAAAACTGGTTATTTTTTAAAAAGCTATTTGTCACCTCAACATAACTGGTTCTGCCTGCGGCAGTGCGGTCACTTCGCAGCGCAGTTTCGCTAAGCTTGTCGTAGAGCGTTTTGGATGCATCAATTTCAATTGTTTCCTTTTATTTGTTTGTTTGGGGTTGTTTTTTTTTCATTTTTGCAGCACACATTCTTCCCTGTACCTACCAATATCTTCTACCTATGTCTTCTGTCTACCTTAATGTCTTTGCACGCTGGTGTTTTAGAACCGTTTAGAACGTGTTGCTTTTGTTTTATCAGTGAGTGAGTTCTTAGCAGATTGAATGGCTGGCAGCCGAAAGCATGCCACTCTTCAAAACTTCTACGCTCATACCAAGCTTTTAGTGTAGCTCATAATTATAAAATTAGTATTGCTTTAACTCCAGTATCATTTCCTCATAAACTTTTATAAATTACAGTGGAAAATGGAATGAAATCGCACAATGACGTGTGTTTGCTACATATGGGTCTTGAATTAAATTTAATGACTTTCAGTCTCATTCAAAAGAAAATGGAGCAGTTGAAAACGGAATGTTTAATCAGGTCAAGTCTTCAAGAAGTTAATAGTAAGTAAAAACACATTTCAATGTTTCATTCCTCATCTTCTGAAAGCTAATATTCCTGAATGTTACCTGGTACAAATTCTCAACCCATTTCAATGTTTCATTCTTCACTATTTGAAAGCTAATAGTACTGAATTTTACCTGCAAAATATTCTAAATGAAAAGAGAAGGATTTAGCCGTTAAATGGACCTTTGGTGGTACATCTGTACCGGTCTGCTTAATCCCCCAGACGCACCACGTGAACATCTTTAGAGTTCTTGATATGTTATGTTGAGGGAAACAGACGAGATAAGCTTTACATGTGCGTCACTCTTGTAAACAAGTCCGCCCACATCACTGGCGACAATGTAAAAACTGGACGGTTATTATTGACCTAGCATTGAGCAGAGCGGAACCAAAGGCTATCAATCAATATGAGCGATTTCTTCAGAGGCCAGCCACGGTTCAAGGTAGTTCATTCCAAAGCCCACGCAGTGGGGTCCCCAATTTCGTAGAATACGAAAGAGCGGACAGTGAGAGAAATTATGTAGCTGTGAGTTCTGACCATCAATCAAGCGCTGATGGAACAAAATGGCCTTCAGCTTGACTTAATGGGGTTTTTGTATCACTCGCCGGACGTTGCGATTATGGGGCCGACAGCAGTTAGCCATTCCACTTACATGACCAACGTTGATCGATACTGCCCTTAAAGTGAAACGCGGACTAGCAAATTTGCCGAAGGTTCGACATTGCACAGTGGTAGAAGAATTAGTTGAGAACGGTTTATAATTGTTGTAGAAGCAGCAGCAAAACCAGCACCACAGTTACCACAGTGGAAATAGAGATAGCATTTTTAGTATAATATCTTTATAATATTTATTCATATGTTATATTATATATTATATCATTTGAATAACAAGGGATGTATGTAAATCCATAGTCACCAAGCAGCTTCACCCAAGGTTATTAAACTCGAAGAAAGTACATGTATGGAAAGGTACTCATACAGAAACACGTGCCACGTGTCTCCTGTATGTTCTGAGAAGGAAAAATAAATCTTTCTTCATCCGGAAGGGAAATTTGTTCCGCAAAAACAAACTCATTATAACAGTACACAACAGTACACAACAGTACACAACAGTACACAACAGTACACAACAGTACTACAAAGCGTAGAAAACACGTTTAGCATTTGTTTTTGTAAAGTGTTTTACGGCGCTCGCAACTGCATAGGTCATATGAGCGCGCGGGACACACCTAATA
>NW_004797317.1:774911-775964 GCF_000002075.1 Aplysia californica | reverse complement strand
GGTCAGACAGACAGGCAGACAGAGAGACAGAATGAGAGAGACAGAGAGAGCCAGAGATAGTTGAGGGGGAAGGGGGTGCTCAGAAAGCTAAAGTGTTTGAATTTGAAACAGGAAAAAACCCACATGAAGGAGAAAGGGGTGAGGTAGGGAGGGGGGGAGGGGTTAACAGTAAAGTAATAAAAAGAAAAGAAATCATTCAAGTAAAATGGGGGCAAAAAGTAAATTAATACAAGCAGAGTAAAATAAAATTGACGGTGAAATGGAGAGGAACAGAATAATATTATAGAAATGATAGAAAAAAAGAAAAAGAACGGGGAACCTAGACATATCATAGTAAATTTGAAATAAATAGATACGGAAACAGGTCTAGAAAAAGATCAATAAAAGCGGAAAATGAGTGCACAAACGAGATCGAAAGAGAAAATGTGTGCTGTGTGAGTGTGTGTGTGTGTGTGTGTGTGTGTGTGTGTGTGTGTGTGTGTGTGTGTGTGTGTGTGTGTTTGAGAGAGAGAGAGAGAGAGAGAGAGAGGGGGGGGGGTTGAAGGTACAAGGGTATAGTAATGATATAGCACCGTATAGGTTTGGCACCACTAAAAATACTCAAAGATATCTTGAGAAGTGATATCTTGAAGAACGATTATACGGCCATTTCTGAAAGAGTCGAGCTAAGATCTTGAGAAACTTTAATCCTCTGGAAAATTTCAATTCAAAGAAAGAAAAAAAAAGAAAAGCTGTTGGGTTTTCTAGCTAGTGTTATACCAACTGAGAAACGCAAGGGGGGTGGGGGATTTGAGAAGGATGGCATATTGGATGGGGAAAGGGGGCGGGGGTTTGAGTTAAAGAGATGAGGATGGAAGAGATGATAAGAAAGTACAATGTAAGAGGATGGAAAACAGGAATAATTAAGTGACAGCAAAGTACAAAAGAGTAAAAGAACTTAGAGACAAAGGAAATAAAAGGGGGTGACAGGGAGAACAGATAAAGAATGAAACAAACAAACAGACAGACAGACAGACAGACAGACAGACAGACAGACAGACAGACAGACAGACA
>NW_004797317.1:760233-769087 GCF_000002075.1 Aplysia californica | reverse complement strand
ATAATAATAATAATAATAAGGCGCTCGTCTGTAAGTACCGTAACAAGTTCGGTGTTCAAATACTTTAATCTCACCAACAAAAAAAACCCAACTACATGGGAATTTGTTGCGAGTGGGACACATCTAGCTGGAAAGTATTTAATTAAAGTGCTTTGAGTTTAGAATGGTGTTCCTATGTTACGGGTGTAAAGCAGCCAGAACGTTTTTTCCTAGATCTAATTGTTGACTTTAAAAAACTCGGTTGGGAAAACGGTATTCTGTCTGATCAAAATCTACGCCTACAAAAGCTGCACAGGCGCCATAAAGATGAACTTTAGGGACTTGATGTGCTTCAGGACAAGGGTTGTTCTTTTCAGCAGATGTCGCTTTTTCTGAGGAGTACTGCTTCTGTTTCTCGTTCTGCTGTTGTGGTTACTGCTGTTTTTACCGATATTTTCGCGATACTTTTCGAGACTAAAAGTTTTTGGGTTTTTTGTTTTTTTTAGGGGGGGGGGTTGTTTAATAAAAGACGGCAACATGTTGGCACTTGCAAATAAATACGAGTAGTGTAAGAGAAGTGAGGACTGATGTCTTAGGACAAAAGTGGAATCAAACTCATAAAATAAATTATGTTCAACCCCAGGTGAATCAGTTTTCCGTGATGAAGGGAAAAAGGGGGTGAGGTACGTTTTAAACACTTTTCCTATATCAATTTTGGATGCGATAGGCCAGGGTAATAAATTTCCAGGGACCAATAAACGTTCCACACTGAAGAGGTTGCAATTATCCGGAAATTGAACCCAGATACTCCAGATGCTGAGACAGATACATAACCCTCTACGCCACGTTGATTTATGTATGCTGTCTTCGATTGCAAAAGCGTTTGTTTCTTTTGGACGTCGTTTTACTGGCCCCACCTGTCATTTTCGACTGTCAACTGGTTCCGAGAATCTCATTTTTTCTTGGATGTCTCCGGACAGACAGTCAGGTTCAAATAACTCAGAATGACATTGACGGGGCTTTAATTAGAATTGTTCGAATTGTGACATTTATTTGTAAAGGTGGTGTTATCCCCAGCAAGAACAGGCTTGAGTAAAAGAGTCACCAGTGACTAAAAGCCAACTGAAAACGTCAAATCGAAAAATGACAAATTAACAGATGTTAAGCCTTACATCGAGTCAAACTATGTTATGTAGCCCACTGATTTTAATGGTTAGTTTGAAACTAATTGTTATTACCTTTAACTAACTGTGCTGGCTGGAAAGCTAGGTTGGGATAATGTAAGGCAACATTTTTGTTACTTCTAGATCCTTTTGTTCTTATTCTTGAGTCTGCGATTACGTTTGTCCGCTAAAACCTGTTATTATTGTGGTGTTAATGTGTCTGATAGGTCAGCATTTCCGAGGTTGTGTCAGGGAAGACTTGACGTGTTGTTTGGTAACAAACTAATAGTCTATATTTTCTTCGCATTGATTCTTATCTGACCCTCACAGTGTGTCCTTTGTTTAGACTCCAAGACGTGCGTGAACGGGAAACTATCAGAGCCGCTCACTGTAAGTGCCACGCCCTTTTTGACGAAATCGATAGCATTATATTGCCGATTCCATCAAATAGTCACGGTCCCCTTGACAAATTTGATCTGTACTATCATCATCATCATCATCAGCAGCAGCAGCAGCAGCAGCAGCAGCAGCAGCATCATCATTATCATCATCATCATCATCATCATCATCATCATCATCATCATCACCATTATCATCATCATCACCAGGATACCGCAAAGGTGGTGCAGCAGCAGTGATGATAATGAATGATGAACCACCTCAAACAGAAATCATTAAACCTAAAGGTGCATTCCTTACATTATCATATGATGAGGAATGCCAGGCAATGATGTCTGCTGCAGAATGGATTGCTGAGAATTGCCACAGTAGAACCAATGTGCTGATCTTGAGGCAACAGCTCAGACATAAAAGGTTTTGCGCGCAAGTTCAGTGAAGCCACAGCCACAATAAAAATCCAGTGGATTCCGAGCCATGTTTATATCGAAAAAAAAAGAGGCAGCAGACCAAGCTGCTAATAAAGCCAGAGAGATTGAAGGACACCGACGACCAAAAACAAACAGATGAGTCTTTCCAATAATAAAGAGGGAAATCCGAGACCCACCATGCAGAGCTAGGTACCAGCGCCTGGAAGATGTGTATTCTGGGTACTCCAATAAGCATAAACAAAGTACCACAGGTCGCTAAGACCAGGTTGAGCTAGCCAGTCGGACCATCATTGGAGCTTGAGATGGTATAAGAACTTTGTAAATGAAGAGCTCAGCCCACGTTGCCGAAGATGCGGCCATGAAAGGGAGGAGGTCAAACATATGTTTGAATGTCCAGGAACAATGGCAATTCGAATGGAGTTATTTGGACGAGTGGAGATACCTCAAAGTACATTGACAATGGAGCCGAAAAAAAGAACCTCGATCTCGCTCGAAGATTTCTTTAAGGAGTCCACCAGGCCAATTAAGGAAACAAAAAAAAATCATCATCATCATCATCATCATCATCATCATAATCATCATCATCAACTAAAAGCTTCCGTTCGGTAAGTGCATTCTGATCACACTTCGCAAGATTGATCAACATTCACGCAGTTGTCTCAGGGATGAAATGTGTTGTTTGGTGGCAAACTAGTTTTTAACTTCTTTTCATTAATTCATATTCAGCCTGACTGGATCCGCAGACCTCTGGTGCTTTCGAGAACAACTTTTTGATCCAATTCGGTCATACAGACTTGGTTAATCGAATGTTGTTATTTCAAGTTTACGTTCAATTTTCTTCAGTATTACCGCTTATTCTCCTTGTTCGCTTTCGGCCTTCGCATGAGTTTGAGTTCGGTTTGCGTACTCTTCAATAAAAAAAAAACTCATTCACATACCTGTCTGGCTGAGCACTGCATTTGAAAAGACAACATGCGTAACATTGTGTAAATGGTTTATTACTAAAATGGTACTTTTCCTTCTCCCACACATTAAATTAAGACAGTTTTAATCACTGAATGTTTAGCAACAAAGTGAGAGATAGATAGACAGATGGGTAGATAGATAGATAGATAGATAGATAGGTAGATAGATAGATAGAGAGAACAGAAGAAGAAGAGGGGGTGTGAGAGGGAGGTAGAGAGGGAGCGAGGGAAAGAGGAAGACAGACAGACAGACAGTCAGACAGACAGACAGAGAGAGAGAGAGAGAGAGAGAGAGAGAGAGAGAGTATACTAATATGACTAACTTGTCAACCCATGAACCTGACCTTGTAAACCTGTTCGCGAGAAATCAATAAAGGTAGGAAGGCCAATGTCGAATTTTACCCCTTGTTAGGAATGAGAGTAAAGTCGTGACTCGAAACCAAAATCTGCTTACATCTCAATGTCGTTGAACTCTGTAGGCGTGATGTTGGTCGCCCGGATGTCAGCGTAGGCGAAAATCAGGTGAGTGCACAGCTGTGGAGGGATGCGTCCAGGAAGAAAACGGCTTGACGATGGCAGAAACTGGGACCAGTTGGTGTAGTAACATGCTCTCATGTAGCCGAAGCTCTCTGTGGGGGATCCATAGAAATCAGTCAATCTATGAATCATTGGCTTATTAACATATCAGTGAAATAATCAGTCAATCTAGCAATCAATCAATCAATCAATCAATCAATCAATCAATCAATCAATCAATCAAACAATCATAACATCATCAAGGCAACAAATCAATCACATAACTGAAAATTCGAAGCGATTAATACTTTCGTCACGGGTAAAAAATCTGACAAAAAACAAAGTTGTTGGTTAACTGTTACTCTATTATAAATTATACGTTTGCTTTGTACATCACGTATTGATGTCTTTCCAGTTGCTAACCCCTTGTCATCTGAGAATATATCTAGCTACTGCACACTTCCATTGCAGATGATATTAATGTGGTGCTTAGTTCAAGAGCCTTTGAGTGGGACTGTGAACTTATATAACGCGTGATCAAAAAGTTAATCATCATCATCAAGTGCAAGATCTGCTGCAAACATCGGCGATCATGGCTCTCCATTCCTTCCTTTGCTCGGGTGCTTATAACAAAGCCACGTTACCCTAATTGCTCCCTGTTCCCCGACTGTCTAGGTTTTCTAAGTAGTTGTTCTGGGCCTACCCTGCCTCGTTTGCTTTCAATTTTGCCAGTGAGAGCAAGATGTTCAAGACCTCTTTGTCTATTCAGATGTCCCAAAAGAAACTGCATAATTTGTCTTTTCCTGATAATTTTTATTTATTGAAGTGAGCGTCCCCGGTGGGCTTCATTAAGTACTCCTTCATTTGATTTCTATTCCTTCCAAGATATTTTCAGCAGCTTCCTGCATAAGAAACCAATTTCTTCTGCCTCTATTTTAATACGGACAGAAAATACAGACACAGCCAGTGGGAGGCTCAGCAAGTGTGGCGACAGGACATTCTACTCCTGAATCCTCAACTGGAACAGCTTGTGCGGTCTCGACTCACAAGGAGCTCACCTCCATAACCCAAGAAAAACTATTCATGATCTCGAAACACATTTTTTCATCAATCCATAGCGGTTGGGTCTTGTACCGTGTATGTATTATATACCCACAGGATGTTTTTTATCTGACCATGAAGGAATAAGGGTAGAAAGCTGAAATTTGGTACTGACCTTAATCTTTTTCTATGTAATTGCCTCCCACAGTTATACAAATTTGTCATCAGTGTATGGCCTTGAAAAGACCTTGAGAATAGAAGACCCTCTAGGAAACCAGCCCTCTACTGCTTCTTTGATTTGAACATCATTTTCAAAATGCCTTCTTTTTAAATCTTTTTATCAGTTTGGGGAATAAAAAGAAGTCAGACGAGGCTAAATTTGGAGAATAGGGTGGACGTTGCATAATTTCATAGCCACTTTTTTGTGCAGTTTCTGCAGCTTTTCTTGACTTTTGTGCTGGTGCGTTGTCATGAAGCAGCAAAATGACTTTTCGGATCTTTCTTCTCCTTTTTCTTAAATAAACCTTCGTAATTTTTTAGCTGGTTAGAATAGTGGTCTCCGGTGACTGTATGTCCATTTTCAAGATAGTCTGTCATAATCACGCCTTCTTGATCCCCAAACACTGATAGCGTCACTTTTTCACTTAATGGGTGCACCTTTGTCTTCTTTGGTGTTGGAGAAGAGGGTGATTTCCACTGCACTGATGCAGATTTTGACTCAGGATCGTAGTGGTGGACCCATGTCTCATCCCTGGTTACAAGTCTTCTAAAAATATAGCTTTATCCTTTTCATACAGACCAAGCAATTCTCGACAACAATCCATACATTGCACTTTTTTAGGAGGAGCCAACAAACTTGGGCCCCATCTATAGAAACCTTGGTCATTTTCAAATGTTAATTTAGGATTCGTTCAACTGATCCAAGGCTAAGCCTAGTTTTTTTGCTCAAACGTTCGATTGTCACCCGCCTACACAAGTTTCTTGATTTTCAAGTCATTCTCTTCTATTGTTGCTGTCACTGGGCGACAATCACGGAGGTCATCTTCCATGTCCATGAAGCCGCATTTGATCGTTTTTTACACCTAAAATGTACCACAGCATAGGATGGGCAATCATTTCCATATACCGCACACATTTCCGTAAAAATATTATGTTGTTACTTGCCTTGGAAGAACAAAACTTCCTTACTGCCCTGTGCTCAATTTTTTTTCCATTTTATGTTGAAACTGGAGAACAACATATCCCCTTTCACTTACAGTGCTCTGGTGCTAAAACCAGTAAATATGAAATTCCACAAAATTTACATGCATTATAGGAAGATGACTGTTGTCTTTCACCCCAAAATTTCAGCTCTCTACCTGTATTCCTTCATGGTCAGGTAAAAAAAATTGTATGCCTCTCGTAATCACAAAATCCTTAATGGGTTGTTCTCACAAGATGATGGTTCACGTTTTCATGAGACTTCGAGAAAAACAAGAAAAGATATAGGGTTAACGTCCTCTTCAACACAATTATGTTATGTAAGAGGTGGGGTCTCCGAGTTTAACCTCCATTTTCGAAAGGACCTATCCAGTTGGGAAATTCGTGTAAAATGCCTTTCCTCAGGATATGACGTCGGAACAAGCAAGTATCCCGGAATCTCACGATTAGGGGTCCAGTAGCCTAACCACTAAGCTACCGACGCCACAATAGGACTAGTAAATTACCAACAACGATGGTGGCAAATTCACAAGATTTATACATTTTTTTCAGGTCTCTCTGTCACGAAAGTAATATTGGTGTTGAGATGCAAACACAAATACTGAGACGAACTATGGGCTTGCTGATCTATTTGAGGATGTATAAATTACCGCATTGCAAAAAGCTATAAAAGTGCTTCCAGGAACACACATTTGTTCTCCAGCTAGTTAGTCGGTTTTTGTTGTTGTTGTTTTGTTGTTGTTATTTTTTTTTCATTTCTCAACGCTTTTGAGTATGTTGAAAAAAATGGGCAAGCACAAAAGCAGATGCAGTTGCTTGAAATCGTCTCGTTTTTCTTTCACACAGAGTCTGTTATATAATGCTACTGGTATAAAGGTCTTTATTGTATAATCTGTATACGATGGAGTGTGTGTATAGGGGGGGGGGGAATTGATGTTGCGAAATGGAATCAAACCGAGAAGGTAAATTACTGGTAATTCTAGTCTGAAGAACAGTCTTAAAGAGAAGTGCTTGCATCATTGGCGGCCTAATTTATTAATGCCCCAAGGTCACTAGCAGGAAAAAGGAAGAAAATGAAGACTATAGATTTTGCTGACCCAGACATTGATATAAACTATTACTGGGCCTTGCCAGTTTTCTAATGAGTGTGAATGTTGCGAGAGAGAGAGAGAGAGAGAGAGAGAGAGAGAGAGAGAGAGAGAGAGAGAGAGAGAGAGAGAGAGAGAGAGAGAGAAGGGGGGGAGAGGGGGGATGGAAGGCAAAGAGAGGGGAGATAGACAGACAGACAGACAGACAGACAGACTGACAGATCATTCCAAAATCAGACTCCGAACATATCCTTCGATCTAAGGCCATGCTTCAAGTCCAAAGATTCCACCTGTTATTGCTGATAAGACAGTTCAGCTCTGTGCCCTACATTCTTTACTGCAGTCTCGCTGTCGTATTGTATTGAGGGAGAGAGAAGTTCAAAAGGAAGCTACAGATATCGACTAATGAACTTCTGTAACCCATCAAAACTCCCCTATATAATTATTGTGTGCTCCTACTCACCTTTGACGGTTAAAGCTCCAAGCAATAGGAGAACGAATTGCTGGGTGATATCCATTATCTGGGTCTGGGTTAAAGAGAGAAAAGAGCAACAACATGTAGAAGTCATAGAGAAAAAAATAGTAGTGGTCTCCGGTGAAAGAATAAAAGCAGTGATTAGAGCCCTTACTTTGTAGTTTTTCTAGATCCACAATGTCGCCTGGTTGATTATAAGAGGCCATTTTCCAGAGGCAGTTTTTGATGAAATTACTTTTCGACTTTCAATAATGGATTATCATTTGTTATTGGAAACATAAAATAGTTAAGGTTCCCACTGGACTGAGGAAAAATGCAAACGTCACCAAACATTTCTTTGATACTCTAATTTCTTTCTGTCGGGCAAAATCCGAGATTAAGTTGGCAGCCCACACTGAAAATGCATGTTGATTTTCATGAAATTTGGACTGGATGAAATACATACTTTGAGACTGTCATTAAAACACTGGGTTTGCTCCGCCTCCCCCCCCCCCCCCCCCCTCCAAATTAAAAAAAAAAAAGAATTTCTTTTAGTGATTGCAGATTATATAGTGGGCATTATGGGACCGTTTTCTGAAAAGGGGTGATGATTTATAAGTATTTCTTAAATCATTCCAGAATTCTATAATATGAATCTCTCGAAAACGATAGGAAACGATACGGCTGTCGTTGCTTTTTGGATTTTTTTGCTTTTTAAGGCGCAACGCAGATTTCTTGATTGTTTTTTTCACAAAATAAAATGTCTTAGTACCGGTATTTAAACTTTTTGTCCGTGACAAAATATCACATTGTTTGCAGCGAATTATTCAAGTAAAGAGCTTTCAAACAATTTATAGCCAAAAGTCTTTCTGATCATATTTTTTTTTATGAGAGCAAACATAAAATAAAAAACACCTAAAAAGTAAATTATGTGTGCACCAAATTTTGTAAAAGTTTTCAGACCTTTCTTGCTAATTTATAACTTGACAAAGATCACCGCAAACACAGTTTATTTGACGAGCGAGAAAAAAGCTTCATTCAAAGAATAAAACGTAACCCTTGAAACGTCTCCCTTCGAATCATTTTAAAAGAATGTTGTAAATGGAACGTTTTAACCAAAACAATCAAGTCTGTCTGTAGTCCTAACCAATAACATTATAGAACAAGTTTTTCGTAGGCCCACAGTAGACTCTAAAACATGTTATATTCTCAAGGAAAAAAAATTATGTATATAGTATACAAAATATATGTCTATGTATTTTTTTTAATTGCAGTACTTGAGAGTCCAATAAAGAAGGCAGATTTTAAAAAAAGGTAACCAAAGAATTCATATTTCTAAAATAAATTCTCATTAAGGGTTTCCGCCGTAAAGGCGTTATAAATTAATAAATATGATAGGTCTGTACCTCAAAGTACATCTAGTTTGTTCTTTAATAGTTCTGTCTGGGTCACTGTTTAGAAGTTAACGTAACATTCCATATCCAGCAATACAGCAACTTGTTTTCTGATTTGTCATCAATTTCTGTTTATAATGCCTGAAATATGAGATTCTGTAAAACCAAATATAATGTTTCCGCTCTGACTAATCCACTATTCTACCCCCCTCGTTCTCTCTCTCTCT
>NW_004797317.1:758149-759926 GCF_000002075.1 Aplysia californica | reverse complement strand
CTCTCTCTCTCTCTCTCTCTCTCTCTCTCTCTCTCTCTCTCTCTCCTTTTCAACTTTGATACCAAAACGCGTAACTAACACCATCCACTACCCCTCGTTTTGTTGTTTCGTTCTGTTTTGCTTTGTACTTCTGGTGCTAGATTTCACCTTCTTAGTAGGCTTCCAGCAGGATGACTGAAAGACAGAAAAAATATGCAGACTATCAACTCTTACAACGAGAAAGCTAAGGAAGTGAAAATCTTATTACGCCTTTGTTTCCTGTTCCTGTTTTATTTCCTTGTCACGTAGATTACTGACAGAGTGGTATGTTGCAGTTGTTGTTGTTGTTGTTGTTGTTGTTGCTGTTGTTGTTGTTGTTATTGTTGTTGTTTTTGTTGTTGTTGTATTTGCTGTTTTGTTTTTGTTTTTTGTTTTTGTCGTTTCTGTCATTGTTATTGTTGTCATTGTTGTTTTTGTTTCTAATCAGAGTATCTTATTCTAAATGTCGTGGTCGTGAATTTATAATTTAAAGTCACACTTTAAAACTTAGGAGAAAGATTGTATTAAGGCACACAACTGTACGGCTATTACCTGAGAGTTTTACGTCTCGTAATTGTGCACGCAGATCTAGTACAACTTGTTTCAGTTGCTGACACATATTGAACAATAGAATAACCAGAATAATAACATGGAGGTTTATTTTTTAGAACATCAAAGTAAATAAATGAATGACAAAGCATAATGACAAAGATCTGTATCAGGTCAGATCTGGCACGTCATGAGAATAATGATCACTAATACTTTGACAAAACTGAACTAATTTTTCATAGTTTCGAATAATACAAAGGATATTATATTCTATAACTGAAAGTAAGAATCTCTAAATTCTTTTTCCTTGGAATAGGTTTTGCAGTTCTCATAGTTTTAGGTGTCTTATCAGGTCATATCCATTTTAACTTATTAAAGGAAAATAAATCTACACTTGCGTAGCCGTTTTTTTTTTCAGCATTCGAAGTCTCTTTGTCTTTTGCAAGACAGGTAGATGGTGGATATAGAAACACATGAGAGATGAATAAAGGGGTGAGGTGAAATGGAGGTGGAGAATGACAGAGAGAGAGAGAGAGAGAGGGGGGGGGGAGTGAATTACTGTAATTGCGGGAAATTACAGTAGGGCCTACAGAGTTTGAGAAAGAAAGTTTGGACGTGATAAATGGGAGGGAGAGGGACGTGATAGGAATGTAGGAAAATATGACTACTTTGAGAACAAAGGAGGCATGGGGGGGAGTCCAAAAGAGAAAAGGAAAGAAAAGGAGAAATAACTTAGATAGCCAGCGAAAAGGTCAGTGGAAAGGTGTGAGAAAAAAGATAAGGAGTCTGAGGAACGAATTAATTTTTAAGGGTTGGTTGGGAAGTTAATTCAGTTCGGCATGGCTGTGGTTTGGGTGGGGGTGAAGAGAAAGGAGAGGGACATGGAAAGAGAGTGGATAGAGAGTGTGTGAGAAGGCTAAGAAAGAAAAGAAATGTGGAATTGGGTGGAAGTAGGTTAAAACGTGAAGAGAAATTGGAATGACATCGGAAGAAAGAGGGACGGGGAAAATGTGAGTAAATGAAGTTAGTGTAATAGTCAAATGGGAAAGATGATGGTGGAGATAGAGTAAGAGACGCAGAGAAGCAGATAGAGAGAGAGGGATAGAGGGAGAGAGAGAGAGAGAGGGAGAGAGAGAGAGAGAGAGATAGAGAGAGAGAGATAGAAAGAGAGAGAGAGAGAAAGAGAGAGAATAGTGAAGGAATAATGAGA
>NW_004797317.1:756343-757603 GCF_000002075.1 Aplysia californica | reverse complement strand
AAGACAGATACAGAGACAGAGAGACAAAGAGATAGAGAGAAACAGAGAGAGAGAGAGAGAGAGAGAGAGAGAGAGAGAGAGAGAGAGTGAGAGGAGCAGAGACAATGATCGGTCACGTAAGAGGGAGCATATCCCTGACCTGAACCGTACGATAAAAACCCATTGGTTAAATAAGCGTTGGACATGGCATAATAATCTCTGACGTCAATCTACTTACCAGAAGTCCCGACTCCTTTGATATTGGTCGGGTATTCCCAGAAGCTCTGCCTGTTCTCGACGGTCTTCTTTTGTTCCTTTCAATTGCCGACCTAAGAGCTGTAAGAGCTCTTTAGTCTTCCTCAGATCTAACTAGAACCACTCAGTGATGTAAGGTTATGTAGTCAAAATAGAATCACTCGTCCCAGACTCTCACTTTCGTTAAGAAAGATACAGGTTTATTGCATTCCTTTGTACATAACTTGAACTCTTAGAAAGGGTTGGGTTTTTTTTTCACCCTCCCCGGATGAACGAGGACTAACAAACCGATTTTTTAGAGCAACGTATTCTACAAAATTTGTTTCCCGAATGAAGCAAAGAAAGAAAAAAACTACTGATTGGAGTATTCAGCTTTCGAGTGTAAGTTACGCTCAAACAACTTTTCCTTCGTTTACAAGAACATAGCGACAAAAGCGGATGACCACCGTATGGAGAGTTTATATTAAGCAACAAGGAGAGTGACTTTAAGGGACTGTTATGGATTAAGTTACTTCGAAGCGTGGACAAAATCCGATTAGTTTTTTAAGCAATTCCTTTTACGCCCTTGTTTTAGAAGAAGAAAAAAAGGGGGAGGGTGTGTTTCAAGTAATTGTAACGTGAATTGTGTGCTTAGGAAAAGTGTAGCCGGGGGAGGGGGGAGACTTCCGTGTATGTTTGTCTGTCTGACCATGAGATATTCAAATAGTTGAGCAAAGAAGGCAGAGGCGGTAATGGCCAGGTAAACAGGCAGACTGGCAGGGAGGTGTGCAAACAAACAGGCGAACAGACATAATATGTGCGTATCAGCAAAAAGGCAGACCGTCAGATAGGCGTACAAGTGGACAGGCAGACAGACAGAAAGAGGTACAAACAATCGAGCATATAGATTTCATGTTCGAAAACCTGGAGAGGAAAAAGGTGCATGAGTATGAATCTTTGCGAGCCTTTGTGTGTACGTATTCATGTGAGCGCGCGCGCGCGCGCGCGCGCGCGTGTGTGTGTGTGTGTGTGTTTATGTGTGTGTGT
>NW_004797317.1:754395-755751 GCF_000002075.1 Aplysia californica | reverse complement strand
ACACACACACACACACACACATGCACGCCCACAGTTTCATTCACACACACACAAACACACACACACACACACACACACGCACACACACACACAAACACACACATACACACACGCACACACACACGCGCAAACTCTGTCTCTTCGTTCTCTCTGTGTGTTATGGTTGGCCTATTGGAAGTCGTGTGTGCGAAGATGTCTTGAGAGTAATGAGATGACCGACTGATCTTTCCAAAGTTAACTGAAAGGCTATGTACAGAATAATGACAGAAGACTAGAAGAAGGACTGGACGAGAGGACAGATAAGAGCTAGAGGTACCCAAAGAGAGGAAGACTTGAAGAAAGAGAGGTGGGAGAAAAGTGGTAAGAGGACATTGGGAATGAATATAAAAGAAATATCAGCAGAAAGGGGGTTGAAAAAAGGGAGTGAGAGTAGGAGATGGAAGAAAAAAAGGAACGATGAAAGGAAAGAAACAGGTTAAGATGAAGGGTGATGAGAGCGAAGGGCTGAGAGGAGAAAAAAGGGTGGGAATAAGAGGTTATCTATTTAAAGAATAGATTGGAAGAAAGAAAGGATAGTAAGAGACAACGCTGAAAAGTGAAAGATATCTAGAAGAGGAATGAGTACATGTTTGTTTCAGTAAACGTTTTACGGCACCTGCAACATAATAAAGTCATGTAAGGACGAAGATTCGAGATGTTACAAAAGACAAACATCTACAAAAAAGAAGGAAAATTAATAAAGACGATAGCTGTTTGATAGAAGAGTAGAAGCGGACCACACCAGAGCACCCGCCAACAACCAACTAGTACTTTTAGAAGGGTCCTAATTCCCTTTTGTTTCAGACAATTGAACGCTTTGAACTTTCATTCTTTTTACTCACCAGGAAGTAATTACGATCATCAGTCGTTGTATTTCTGTTTGTTGAACTGGACGCATGATTAAGGATGGGCAGCTACCTTTTCAGGATTAAGAAAACAATTGTGTTCATTCATTGTGTGTTCGTATTTTAAAAAACATGAACAAAAGACTTAGCTTTTCCATACTCTGTTTTGTTTTTTTGTATTTAAAGCCATGGCTAAAAGGTCTGAGGCAGTTTACTTTAACCTTTGTTTTCCGAAATATAAAGCAACTCACCATTCACAATAGGTACTGACTGACTTGACACATTTAGTTGACAGTAATCGTGTCTTGGTTTTTAGTTCAACGGCCTATGAGACAGAAAAAGGGGAGACTGATCTAGGTCACAAGAAGCAAGGAAGGACAGTAGGTGACAATAAAGTTACCTTTATCAAGAATTGTCGCTCTTCTTCTTCTTCTTCTTCTTCTTCTTCTTCTTCTTCTTCTTCTTCTTCTTC
>NW_004797317.1:751626-752860 GCF_000002075.1 Aplysia californica | reverse complement strand
TGTGTGTGTGTGTGTGTGTGTGTACGTGGTGAAACACCAAACCAATGTGCCAGGATCTGGACATTAAAGATGTATCGTATCGTAATTGTGTTTCTTTCTACTATGGGGTATTTTAAAGAGACAGAGCCTGCAATTTAACTTTCTCCCAAACAACCATGTGTCAGGATGATGGAGGGAAAAGGAAATTGAAGAGGTTAAGATAGTTCATCGACCTGTCAAAGTCACAAAGCAATACTTTTTTAGAAAAATACCAGAATATTTTATTGTGGTTGTTGTTGTTGCTGTTGTTGTTGTTGCTGTTGCTGCTGTTGCTGTTGTTCTTGTTGTGTGTGTGTGTATATATGTGTGTGTTTGTGTGTGTAGGAGTGTATTTATTTGTTTGCTTGTTTGTTTGTTTGTTTGTGTGTTGGGGGGGGGTACCAATGTGAGATTTTAGAAAGAATCGTATGAAAGAAAGATGGCTTTGCTTACCGTATCCATTCTGGACTTTGTTTTGTGTGTTTTATTTGGAGGGTTTTGTTTCGATATTCCCCCAGTGTCCTGATCTTGGTGCCGATATTTGTAGATTACGTAAAATGTATGGACATGGTGCAAATTGTTTTGTTGGGGGATTTTTTGGTTAAAAGAACCAAGAAAAATACTATTTAAAAAAGGGGAATTGTTTAAGCGGTGATGATGATGATGATGATGATGATGATGATGATGATGATGATGATGATGATGATGATGATGATGGTGATGATGGTGATGATGGTGATGGTGATGAAGAAGAAGAAGAAGATGATGATGATGGGATTCGGGGGTTTTTTTGTTTTGTTTTTTTGGCTGTTATTTTTTTATGTAATCCTCCAATCTGTATAAAATATGAGTTTCATTTAAACACAAAGACATCAACGTCTTAGCAGACTCGAAATGAAGCACCAGTGCAATATGATCTTCGTCTACTATGACATTGACATATCTCTACAAGCGTCACTGTAACGGTGGATGCTGTGTAGAGCTTCGCTTTCGCACACAGGAGACTTGAGATCGATTTCTCCAAAGTGAATTTTTTTTTTTTAGTTTTCGAAAATGATAAATGTATGTATGTTGTAGACATTTTTTCTAACTGGTCTTTCTAAAATTGGAACAATTTTGAACATAATTACTGGCAAATTCTTTGATGAATATATCTTTCCTTGATTGTCATCGTTATTGATAAAAGACCTGTGGTAAGATACAATATATATATATA
>NW_004797317.1:750030-751376 GCF_000002075.1 Aplysia californica | reverse complement strand
CAAATTTTTGTTTTTTGGCTCAACACCTTTCATGCCCAGAAAAGAACTCATTTCTGTTTGGATTTTACTGAAAAACGTTGATTAAATCCACAAAAAATTTAATTTTTCAGTTATCACGGACTCTTAATCAAAGGAAATAACTAATCTTTGGCGACCTTTTTCTCACTAATTTTACCTCTGAAAACAAGTGACCCCAACCTCCTTTATTTGCAAATATCTCGACTTATATTCAAGATAAATGGATATTTTTTTCATCCAAATAAAGACAGGGGAACAAGCTTTAAGATGATACCTATAACTCTACATGCCTCAAACTTTACGAGAGCCTGAATCCACCACGCTGCATCACATATACAAAGGTGACTATTTATGGGACTAAATTTGTGCATGTAGTGTCGTAAACGGTCCCGGTACTCTTATCTTTGCACAAGGGCATTGTTATGAAGAAGCAAACAACAAAGTACGATAATAAGGGAGGCAACTTTAACAACAGTTTCCATTGGAACACTTTACTTCACAACAGAATTAATGTCCCCTTGTTAAATGGCTCGTTGCTGAAATCTCAGAGTTGACATCTTCAGTTACCCATTTCAATTCTCAATCCAGAGTCAAAGCCCCAGAAGTCAAGCAAAACATACTGAGCTCCTAACTTTCTTTTTTCTTCCTTTGATCAGCGTGCTGTTGTCTTATAATGTTGTAGTCATTTTTTAAAATACCATGTATTACGCAGTTGTTGTTTTTTTTAAGAAAACAAACTCCTTGCAAAATTCCCAAGTAGGTATTTTAGGAATACAATTTCAATAACATTGCCCTGGTCATCTTTGAGGGCAATAAATGTTGTTTTATTGGTAATAACATTCAGGGCTTTTTTTTTGGCTCTCCTGTAAAATTGTAGAATCTGCACAAACTGTATTTCTAAAAATGGCGACAGAATAATATGCTGAAAAAAAGGCCGGGGGAGGGGGGGGGGGGGGGGGGGGGGGGGGGGAGAGAGATTGAAATTATCATTAGCTGCTTTACTTTCATGTTGGTATCCGTCATACTGCTTGTCTGCCGTTTTCTTTGCCCTGTTGGTTGTATTGCATGCCTTGTTGGTTGTATTGCATGCCCTGTTGGTTGTATTGCATGCCGTGTTGGTTGTATTGCATGCCGTGTTGGTTGTACTGCATGCCTTGTTGGTTGTATTGCATGCCGTGTTGGTTGTATTGCATGCCGTGTTGGTTGTATTGCATGCCTTGTTGGTTGTACTGCATGCCTTGTTGGTTGTATTGCATGCCTTGTTGGTTGTACTGCATGCCTTGTTGGTTGTATTGCATGCCTTGTTGGTTGTACTGCATGCCTTGTTG
>NW_004797317.1:747092-749930 GCF_000002075.1 Aplysia californica | reverse complement strand
TTGTACTGCATGCCTTGTTGGTTGTACTGCATGCCTTGTTGGTTGTACTGCATGCCTTGTTGGTTGTACTGCATGCCTTGTTGGTTGTAGCTATAAACATAAGGTCGGAAGGTCGTACATTATCTCTCAGTGAAAGAGTAATACCAAATGACATCTATACTCAGACTGCCTCTGCGATACTTTTCTTTGCCTTTTCTCTTCACGGTTTTTAAAAAATTGTTATCACCACTTAGCCGAGAAATCCACCTTCCACTAGATGTTTGTTTAGCACGTAATGAACAACGAATTTTATGTATACACAAAGATTTGTATCCTTTGTATTACATGAAATAGAGGTTTGAATAATGGGAAAAAGCTCTCGGTAACATAACAATTCTAACAGAGGTCAAGTACACAGTCGTTTCTGTATTTTATAGATCAAAGAAGAAACATTGGCTGGTCGTAACATAAATCAGTTGTCAAATTGTTGGCTGTCTGAAGAACAACATGATCGTAAAAGGTTGTTTCAAGAAAATGGAGATGAGGGTTGAGGATGATGAAGACAATTTGCAATCACTTAAGGGGGTGAGGAGGTATTGTTGATGTATGGGTTAATTGCTTGTTTATGTGTTTGTTTGTGTGTTTGCTTGTTTTTGTTTGCTTGTTTGTTTGTTTGTTTGTTTGTTTGTTTGTTTGTTTGTTTGGGGGTATTTCTTTTTTTCTCTTTTGGTGGATGTTTTGTGGAGTTGTGTTATTGAATGTTTCAGAAATATTCCAAAAATATAGTGAATTTTCAGATTTTGATTTTAAAAGAGTCTTGCTTTCCGACTTGCTTTTTTGCATTTAAGTAAAAAGTATTCTTTTTAAACTTCTGTATTTTGCTTTTGCTTTGTATTTTGTTTTGCTTGGATTTGTTTTTCAATTTCACCATTTCACTGCACTAGGGTAGCATAATGACGTTTCTGTAATTTTGGACCCTTGCCACACATTTGCCATAATATCATTATAGATTATGCTACAAAATAAAACAACAACTCGAAAGTGCCCTAAATTTCATTTTCAGCCACCAGCACCCGTAATCCACCCTCCCCCTACCCGCACCACAACCCTGTTCCAATCCCCAATCCCAAAACCCAAACTCCTCTTCTCCAACAAATTAAGTAAACGAGTCGCCTTACAAACAGTTTGTGTCTCCACACGGTGGAATCAGGCGCTCGTCAATTTTTGAGCATATAGAGATATTGAGATGATCTAAAGGCATGTTCATTTACCTTGCTTTTGAAGAAAATAATATTCATTTATCTTGAATAGACATCGATATATTTACAATTTGGTGACAGAGGTAAAGTTCGCCAGAAAATGACAGTCAAAATTTGAAGACTTCAAAAACTTTAGTGTCCTTGAAAGCTGCAAATTTGTATTTATTTTTTTTCTGTTTTGTTTTTTGTGCGCATTTCATTAATATCAGTGAAATCCACACAGAAATGTGTTTTTTATACCCACCCACAAAGTGTTGAGCAAAAGTGAAAAATTGATTTTAAAATTGCCCAACGGGGGGAAAAATGCAGGTTTCTTCGATTTCATTATTTCCACGAGCGCCTGATTTCACTACGATGCCACACATTCAGTATCGACCAGACTTGAATACGCTAGAGACAACGACCTCGTGGGACTTCAGTGGCGTAATTCTCAGTAGGTGGCCGGGCCGGTCACATCAAACTTTTCTTAATTACGAGCTAAAGGACAAAACTTGAACAGCTTCCACCATGGTGTCTTATTGTCATTGAGAGAAAAGAAGAACGTTGTTTGTATTGGTTTTTTTTTTAATTGGTTTAGAGGGGGGCGGGGGGAACCTTCCACTTTTTAAAAGTGCTCGTAATTTCACCGGGGAGTACGTTAACGGTTGTAAAGTTCTGACGTCAAATTCTGTTTGTTTGGCGCGAATTAGATTTCTGGTTATTTTACAGCATAATATCATTATAGTGCTTTTGGACAGTCGCGATCTAAATAGCACAACTGTTCCGAAACTGGACTTTTGTACTTTACTTTGGAGGGATGGAAACTCCTCATATTCCCCGGTGATTGTAGCGTAAAGGAAATTAAACAGAACATCACGACTGACTGATTGATTCATTGATTAAGTGAGTGAGTGAGTGAGTGAGTGAGTGAGTGAGTGAGTGAGTGAGTGAGTGAGTGAGTGAGTGAGTGAGTGAGTGAGTGAGTGATTTCTTGCCTGCTTGCTTGCTTGCTTGCTAGATTGATTGATTGATTGATTGATTGACACAGTCCCAGACTGAGAGGGATACAGCATACCAGCAGATGAAGATAACCGTACCCAGGTTGGTAAAAGTTCTCATAAGCTCGCAACTGCATAAGGTCATATGAGCGCGCGGGCCACAAGTTTTAGTTGGTTATTACCGTGTTAGTCCGTTAGTCCTTAGCACTGCTTGATTTTACTTTGAGACAAGAAATGACGGGAGCTCATTTCTTAATTAACACATTTTCAAAGAGAAGACAATGTCGAGATAGCTAAGGCACCGCTGGGTTTGGGGTGGAACGTGTAGTTGACCGACGTGCTTGGTGTAGCATCGCACGCAGGAGACATGAGATCAATTCCTGTGTAGTGAGGTTTGAGTGTCGAGTTTCTCCATCTGTCATGCCGGGACGCTGTATCCCACTCAGTCAGTGGTGTACTTAACAGTCAAGATCGAAAGAGCTCAATTTGTAATTCATCGATATAAGTAAATCGTCAAAATTATGATTATTTTAAGTTTCCCTTTCCTAATTATTCTGAAAAAGCTCAATCTAACAGAAACTACTGCCTAGCACATACTGTTCATAACATACCAATACTCCGCA
>NW_004797317.1:741587-745985 GCF_000002075.1 Aplysia californica | reverse complement strand
GTGGACTCACAAGGCTTTTTAAGTTTGTGGATTTCACTTTTTCAAAAATAGCCAAAGCAATGAATGGGAAAATGTGCAGTTTCTGATGATACGCAAGCGTTGGAAGTTACCAAACTTTGTCGGCCATTCTATCACGTATTCTTACCTCTGACAACCCACGATTCCTACCTCCATCAAATTTCTCGACTTCTATTCAAGATGAATGGGTCATTATTTTCAAAATTAGGAAGGCAAATAAATAGGCTTTAGAATTATATCAATAGCTCCAGAAGCCACAAAATTGACGAGCGCCTGATTCCACCGAGTCGTGGGACATTTTTGTATCCCTCTCCTTGGATGCTGTAACTCACCCAGCCCGAGGAAGGAGATGGCAGACCCTTCTAAAAGGTCTTAATTGCGTTGGTCTAATGTAAAAGGTTTATAATAATTATTTTTGAAAAAAATTAATTATTATGGAGAGAGATACATAAACTCCTTTCTTACACAATTTCTTCATAATCATCATTGCCTTTCTCCTCCTGGATCAGGGTATAGGAAGCGAACAAACAACTTCCACCTTTCCCTATCCTCGGACAGCCTCTTGGTGTTATTCCATGTCTTCCCACTTTTGGTACATCAATTTCTGTGATTGATATAATTGGGGTAAGAGCTTAATTCAGGGAACTGCCAAACTTGTCTTTGTTGGAAGGATAAACCCTTGAGAAAGCGTCTATAGTGCGGTAAAAAATTCGGGGAGTCACTGTCTCAAAATGTGCAATTTGGGGGCTAGGTTTCTGCGTATGTAAATCATGTATTGTACAGACCCTGTCTATGCACCTAAATGGGCATTGTTTGATGTAGGGTCCAAATAAAGAGTCTATAAAACTTGATTATTTTCCTATTTTAATATCTTTCTTGGGAAGCTAGTCTACAGGTGTGCAATGCAAAGTTACGTTCACATTGGCCAATATTATCAAATGAGCTAGAATTATGTTTATGCAGACAGGCAAACGTGAACAAGTCATAGTTTTAAAAGGTCCAGAATTCTAATAATATACAGCATCACATAACATCAAGACCCCATTGTTGTACTGTTCATGTCTCGTGCAAAGTAAGTTACATGATAGTGTACCCAACGAAACGAAGTTATAGAAATTAGTTAAAGGTCTTTTCTTCCTGGAAAGTGTAGGGCCTATTTCATTCTGTAGGCCACTGGTGAAGCGCAAAATAAATGATCTGGGGCTTCCTTTTCTTAGTTCAGATGCCGCATGCTATTCAGTGATAGAGAGACAGAGAGTGCAGTTGGGGGGGGGAGAGAGAGAGAGAGAGACAGAGAGAGACAGAGAGACAGAGAGACAGAGAGACAGAGAGAGAGAGAGACAGAGAGACAGAGAGAGAGACAGAGAGACAGAAAGAGTTGTCTTTAACCAAACGGGACCTAAGAATGGAGCGTTTTAGGGGGATGACAAGAAAAACATCAGGAAAGACTTGTTTATGTCCGAGTTGCCCAAGATAGTGGATAGGTGAAAGCAAAGTGGGGCGTTAGATTATAGGTCGCTTTCTTTTGAAAATAAACCCACATACACACACAAACTCTGTTTCTGTCTCTGAGTATCTGTCTGTCTGTCTGTCTGTCTGTCTGTCTGTCTCTCTCTCTCTCTCTCTCTCTCTCTCTCTCTCTCTCTCTCTCTCTCTCTTTCTCTCTCTCTGGCTCTCTTTCTCTTTCTCTCTGTGTGTATATGTGTGTGTGAGAGGGGGGGGGGCGTTCTGTCTGTCTAAAATCTGTGCTCAGAACTCGTATTTTTGCTTTTTACGTTTATACACCTCGGGGTTAAAGGCTTTCTTGTCTTGGCTTGTATCCCCATTTCCTGCATGTGTCTTGCAGCGTGTTAGCCCTTGGGCGGTGTACGGCGTATTTTTTCGCACGTGACATTTTCATCAGACAAATTTCGGGACATTTTGTTTTTTGGATGGTGGTAATAGGACCAAACAGGTCACTAATGACGTGGGTGGTGATATTTCGTTTGAGTCTTTTTTGTTGTTTCTTTAAGATTTCTCTTGGGTTTTCAGTTGTGGTTATTCTGTTTCATTCCTTGTTGTTCTTTTTTTTCCTCTTATTTTTTCTGTGTGTGTGTTTTTTTGTTGGGTTTTTTTTGGGGGGTACATACGTCACTTCACCCGTGGAACTACTCTAGAAAGTGTGTTAATTTGTTCCCTGTTCTCTTTGATGCTTTGGGGCTCAAGGGAGACTGGTTATGTAAGAGGGCAAGAGGTGGAAAGAGGACAGAAGGGCATTTTGCCGTGTTTACAATGAGATTAGAACGAAAAAAAATGACAAGGAAGGGGAATGGGTGGGGGAGGAGTGGTGGCAGGAAAATGAGGAGAATGGGAAGGACCGGGGATGTTGGGATGACAGGATGAGGACAAATAGAAGCAAGTTGAGAAATAGTAAAGAAAAGGTGTTAGAGAGGGAGATGAGAAGAAGGATGGGCAAAAGGTGCAGGATGCAATGGGACAAAGGCGAGGAGGAAGACAGTGAATCAAAATGCTACCGAAATCTTATCACAATACTAATTTACTTTGTATTTAGCTTAAATTTGAGTATTATTATTGTTAATTTATATCATAATAATTACGTAAGTGACTGCGAATCTGCTTGTGAGTGTAAAATATTACATGTGTATGTATGTAATATTGTATTGTGTTGTAGAGAGTGTGTGTGAGAGAGAGAGGTTGTGAATGATGTATGCATGTGTGTGTGCGTGTGTGTGTGTGTGTGTGTGTGTATGTGTGTGTGTGTGTGTGTGTGTGTGTGTGTGTTGGGGGACGGGAGGAGTTGCGTGTATGATGTGAAACACCAAACCAGTGTCCCAGTGTCTGGACAATAATGATTAGACCTAAACTTAACTTAATCAATTAATTAATTCATTATTTTATTAATTATTTGATTAATGATAACAAACAGTGCCTTGGATGAACATGAACTGAGTCTGGTTGGGCATAAGGAAGAGATAAAAAAAACACACAGCATGCTCATAAGAGATCCAGCTTCTGGTACATTAGAAAATATAATAATACCTGAGCCCATCAGTTAGCTGTGTTAGTTAAATAATCATCTTTTTTGTGGATGGACATGGTTTGAATATCCATTGTAACAGTGGCGGGGCGTAGTGAAGGGCTAAAGGGCTTAAGCCCCACCCACTCCCACCCCCACCCTTCAACTCTTTCCCTCCCTGAAAGAATGTTTCTTCTAATAAACGAGATAATCAGTTGAAATCGTTAGAACTGTTTCAGAATCTTCCGCCTCCGCCTTTAGTTGCATGCGGTGAATTCACACGCTTTCTCGTTTATCCATTGACTGTAGTTACCGCTTACAACGATAGTAACCTAACACCAACAGCCAATCAAATGTGCTTAGGGCTCAGCAGAGGATGAACCCATTCCCACAGTCCTTTCTTAATGAAACTCTTCTTGGAAAAAAGGTAAAAGAAACAAACGAGAGCCGGCGGAAACTGTTGTTAGAGAGGGCTCGTTCTCTGACAGCCCATACAATGGAGGAAAGGTTCAAGGCACACTTTCCCCAGAGACCCAGAAACCAAAACACGCTCATGGGCCCACGTTTTAGGAATGCCTTGCTTTCTGCGACCCACGACTTAATCCAGTTACCGTTGTATGCGTGCGTTTGCGTGTTTAATTAATTAATTAACCAATTAATTTTTAAAAATTTTGGTAAGAGATTTATGGCACTTGCAACTGCATAAAGGTCATACGGGCGTGTTTGCGTGTGATTGTGTGAATGAAACATACTCACACATATCTGGAATGTCCTCTGAACCAAGGAAATCTTACCTTTGAACTCTACCTACCCTGATTTCCCAGCCCCACCCACTTTCAGAACCACCCATCGCCACTGCATCGTAATTGTCTAGATGGAAATGAGACAATTATTTTAGACCTTCTAGAAACGCTGACTGCTTTACTCAGTCGTATCGGAAAAGTCTAAATATGTGGTCCCGCCTTTTAGAGAACCAATGTTTCTTTTTATTCTATTTATTGTTTTTGTTGGGTTTTTTTTAGCTAGTGCGTTTTTTTATTTCACTTTTATTTCATTTTTATATATCCTGAACTCATTTATGATAGTCATATGTTCATTATCATTAATAGCATATTAATTTTTTTATTTTTTTTAAAAGCTAATGGGGCATTAAACATCTACATGTACAACATCAGGCCATAATGCATAACAAATCTGAACAGGCATTACACATTCATACCCACGCTTCCATGCATAGGTAAATATTATATGGTGAATGTGTATTAGTAATACTTGTAGAAAATTGTTTTGACTGTAACAGCTCTCTCTCTCTCTCTCTCTCTCTCTCTCTCTCTCTCTCTCTCTCTCTCTCTCTCTCTCTCTCT
>NW_004797317.1:730372-736128 GCF_000002075.1 Aplysia californica | reverse complement strand
ACCCACCCCCCACGCCCGTCTCGTCCCTCGTCCTGTTTCACAGGGTCCACATAGAGCTATATACAAAATTTCCTTTTCTTTTAAATATTTTGTTCGGTTCAAGATCTCTTCAAGACACCGTGGATAACAAGTACACCGTCAAGTTGTAAACACACGCCCCTAGTGTGTTCGAGGTCAAGTCAATGCGAAGGGACAAAACAGCTGTATTCTCCCTGAAACTGAAACAAAACTGCTTGTCTCCCTTCCCGGACAAAATAATATTAGGCTAAATCCTGCTAACTCTTGATGTACAAAATTGCGGAATTTAATCATTTTGCTCTCAATTCTTTTCTGAGCAGAGACATTTGTGGTTTTAGCTCTTAAGCAGTCAGGCCTCGCTGATTTTTTCTATCCCGTTTTATTCGTTGATATCCACCATGAAACGATACTTTATCTTGTGTTAAGTCCTATAACTAGCCCCTTCCACGCTCTCGGTGGTAAGCAGGGGTAACTATAACAGTGTACTTCGATAAATGAAGTTTAAAAAATTCAAACACTAAGCATACGCAATGCACAGAGATCATTTACCAAATTCGGAACCCTATAACTGTCACTGCTTAAACTATTCCATTAGGAAAAAAAGGGGAGGGAGGGGCGGGGGAGGAGGGGACGAGTTAAGGATCAAAGTTTATGCACGTGGGGTTGTGAACTCCTGGGACTCAATTCGAATTGCATTGCGTCCGTTGAAAAGTTGTTTAAATTATTAACATCAAGATTATTCCACCCATGTTGCATGTTTTATCGCAGAGACCAAGAAAGGGTGTGTATGGTAATTCGTCAACAATTATGGCTTATCTCACAAATGTTTAACCAATTAAACCAGGGATCATCAAACATTTTAAAATTAAATGGGCCAGAAAACTAAGGCAATGCCGAGTGTAAGCCGAATTTATTTTGTTTAATACAATAAACTGAAAGCACAAATAAAGGAAACCGTTCTTTTGATTTTTCATTACACAAAATACAAACGTCACACAAAAACACATCAGCTATAAATTATGAAGTCTATAACGGGATGCATTATAATTGAAAGAGTTCAACAAAATGATTAAACTGCGTATTTTGTTGACAAAGCACTGAGCACGCTCCACGAACATAATAATAACAACAGCATTAATAATAATAAAGCAATAGTAATGGTAACAATAACAATAACAATAATAACTATAGTAATAATAATTGATAATAATAATAATAATAATAATAATAATAATAATAATAATAATAATAATCGCAGTTATAATCATAATAATAATAATATCAATATGTTATGATGACAGACATTAAATACTTTATGACATTTTCAGTAGAATTGAGTAAAACAGCGTATATGATCCGTTTTAAATAATCTTACAGCTGCTTAAATAGAAAATCTAAATGCCAACTATTCTTCCCCAACGTCTCTGCTGGAAACTAGTTGTTCTATTTCCTTCCACTTTCCTGCTACACCATTTACTGTACAATAATAATAATAATAATAATAATAATAATAATAATAATAATAATAATAATAATAATAATAATAATAATAATAATAATAATATGTATACCATTTGCAACCGTTGACAGCAAAATGGAAAGAAAAGGTCATAATCTATTTTACTCTATAAGTGAACTCAAACTATAATCAAACTTTGATGAATCAGTTGAAACTAATACAATACAAAACAACCTCCAGAATAATCGTTACTATGATTTCTCCGGAAGGTCAGTTAGCTCCAGGCGTCACATTATCTTTCCAGTCAATATCTAGATTTTGTTTTCCTTTCTACCACACTTGGCACTTCTTTTCCGCGTTCATGAATGACGTTTTGGGACAACTGAACACTCGGGAGAAGTCCTCAGAATTCTGGTTTGGACCAATCACTCTGCGGAACACAAAAAATATTTTTTTAACGGAGCACAAATTTGAATTCTGGAAAATGACATCCACTTTTAATCCACAAAGGAGGTAGCCAAATGACGTTGGATTTCCTTTTTTCCTCAGGCGATTGTAAGTATATTGTGGGTGTCTGGGGACTTTTCTAGAAAGATGTTAATTTGGCAAAGTATGCGGAATTCAAATGTCTAGCCAAAAACTCTAAAGAAAAACAGTTTAGGAATAATACCTTTGAAATGGCAAACGAAGAAAATCTGAAGTTGAGCATGCATAATAGTTTTGGTATTTACCTTTGTGAAAAAATGAATAGTCTGCGCCAGCATGTGTACGCATGTGTGTGTATTTGTGTATGTGTGTGTGTGTGTGTGTGTGTGTGTGTGTGTATGTGTGTGTGTGTGTGTGTGTGTGTGTGTGTGTGTGTGTGTGTGTGGAGGGGGGGGGGTGTTATACTTTTAAACATGTATGGGTTTGTCTGTGTATTTGCAAATATTTACAGACATGAAAAAAACAGGTATGGCTTAATATCTGTTCATTTGCACCAATAGCGTGTGTGTGTGTGTGTGTGTGTGTGTGTGTGTGTGTGTGTGTGTGTGTGTGTGTGTGTGTGTGTGTGTGTGTGTGTGTGTGTGTGTGTGTGTGTGTGTGTGTGTGTGTGTGTGTGTGAGTGTATGTATGTATGTATGTGTGTGTGTGTGTGTGTGTGTGTGTGTGTGTGTGTGCGCGCGCTCGTGTGTGCGTTCACTTTCTCATTAGGCTGTAGTGCGTATTTGGGCCTATGTTTCGGAGGCCAGTGAATTATTTCAAAGTCTTACCTATACTGCCCTGGACTATGGACACCCGATCTGATAAGTTGTATAACAGACTCTCTTCTTTCCAGATTACACCAAACCTGTGAAAGGAAAAGGGTAGCAGTCTAAATAAAAAGTGAACGAATTGATATTATGCCAAAGATAGAACAAAGATGGAGTCGATAAGTTTGGTTAATTACTTCCCTTAGGCTCCAATGGTGCTTCAAATGGGCGGTTAGCCTATTATTACTTTGGTAAACTTTTGCATTGAGGCTTAGATTTCTTAGTCCATTTTTTTAATTGTCGATGGAAGTTCTTTCTAGCACTTATGCGAGATATGTATTACTCATTGTAATGCTACAGCTGATATCTGTTGTTTCAAAAACTTCCTTTAAAAACATCATCATATCATTATTATTAGTCTCGAAATTTGTCAGACTTGCTGATAGTCTCATATTTTTCCTGCCAATCCACTCTGAAATGTAACTTTCACATCTTTTCTTTTAGCCTCTTTTCCATATTCCTCCTTGTACTGTGCCTTGCAACATTGTTATTGCTCGTCCACAAGGACATGCAACGTCTTCTATTTCAGCTTGTCTCCTATCACAGTGGACAGCCAGTCACTATAAGAACCACTATCTCACTGAATTCTTTTCCTATCTTCGCCTAATGTCCATTATTCTTTAGTCTACAAAAAGACAGACATGACAAGAGAGCATCGTTCTGGTGTTTGATCTGAGGAGAAAGCTTGTGCAAAGAGGGTATGATCTGGGCTTTCTTCAAACAGTGCCAATCGTTACCTTCCCTGAGAAAAGAAAAACTATCTCGCAGAATTATTTTCATAACTTCGATATGCATTTCTAATGAGATCTCTGAAGTTCTGCTGTCAAAGCCAGCATCTCTTTAAACGGGGTGCCCACAACGGATGGGATCGGCCGATCGGCCTGATCGCCCGACTCGATCGCCTCAAAAACAAACGTGTTTTTTTTTCAGTTTTAGTCTACGAAAAGACAGGCTTTTCTCAAGAGAGAACCATACCGGTCTTTGATCTGAGGGAAATGCTTCTGCAAAGAGTGTATGATCTGGGCTTTCATTTAACAATGCCAATGGTTCCCTGAAAATTGTAAACTTTCACCGTTTCCAGTTCCACGTTTCTATTTTGATATCATTACTGTTTCCATTGGTGTTGCTAGTTATCCTTTTGGTATTTTCGGCATTTACTGACATACAATTAGCTGTGGAGATCTTGATGAGGCTGATTATAAGCAGACTAATTTCTTTTCCGCTCTTTAATAGAATGTCTGTCAGCATGACGAAGCGCTGGATGGTAACAAAGGTCAAAACAAAAAAGAGAACGAAAACAAGAACAATTTTAGACATTTACTCCTACACATAAGTATACCTGTGCCTGATTGATGAAAAACAGCTGATCGTTTGAGTAAGGTAGTCCAGGTAAGATTGGTTCCTCTTTTCCTCTTGCGTTCACCCAGTTTCTATAAGCCTTGAGGGAGAAACACAGCATGGAATATAATACACTGCTCGTATAATATGAGGAAAGGTAAGATAAGATCAGATTAGTTTAAATAAAATTAGAACGTCCGCATCCTTCTGAAACATTAATTACTCGTAAAGCTTTTTTTTAAAAAGCAATAGATGGCAAAATAGAAATGGTAAGAGTTTAAGGTCCCTATCAACATTATTAGGTTATTTAAGAGGCAGGACCTCTAGGTTTAACTTCCATCCTCGAAAGGACCGAGCCAAGTGGGAAATATGTTTAAAGTACCTTTCCCAAGGACACAACGTCGACCGAGCTGAGATTTTAACTCTCGAACACGCAATCTCAGATTGCGAGTCCAGACAGCCAGGCCACTAGGCTACCGACGCCACTGCAATAGATGGGACGGCCTGGTATGTTGTTAATTTCAAATAATAACAACAACAGTAGCATTAATTATCTTTAAAACGGGAGGCACAAATTAAGTCCCGCGACGACCAATCACTATAGGCTAAATTGAGGACTGGCCACTTTTTTAGGCTGCGGGCCTACAAAAATAGAAAAGACAAAAGATCGGTTCCAATCTATCCATTTTGCAGCGAGGCGCCTGGCGATTTGGTGCTCTGGCTGCAGCGATGCCCAGCTACTGAGGTCCGGCGATGGCATCTCTTTGGGGAGGATTCGGAGAGCTGCATAATTATATGGTCTGTTCGTAGGCAGAAGATGGCGGTCGGTTTCTTTCTGGGTAGGTGGTTGTTATTGTCATTTCGTTTTGTTGTGGTCATATGTTTGAAAACTGCTCTGCTAAAAACGTCTTTAAGAAACCTAGGGTATATATCGCAACGTTTCCTTCATCCAGGTCAATAATTTTCATTATTTCCCTTACCCTAAAAGCCTGCTTGAGTCCTCCGTTGTCTGCGATGTTTTCTCCTTGTGTGTTGATTCCGTTGAGCTGAAAACCAAAAGGATTGCAACCATGGATTAACGTAACACAGAGCCGACTGAAAACTGAATTTGAACAAAATAAAGCTGTAAAACACCCAGCTGGCCATATTGAAAGGGTAATGGCAGACCATAATAAAACAGAATAACATCATAAAGACCTAATAGCCTGCATCCCAAGGTTAAGCGAGGACTCCATAGACCTCTGGTATAATTATATATCCAATAAGTCAAATTATGATAACACTCGGTAAATTGGAATATAGTAGAATTACCAGTTAGACAAAAAGCAACTCTCTCTTTCACTAACTCTCACTGTCTGTCTGTCTGTCTGCCTGTCTGTCTGTCTGTCTGTCTGCCTGTCTGTCTGTCTGTCTGTCTGTCTGTCTCTTCTCCGACTCCACTATCACTCCCAGCAACTCAAATTGAAATTATCTTTAGTCTGTGCCAAAGTTTTGGTCTTACCTGTACGATCTAACGAGATGCCAGGGCAGAGCAGTTGGACGATAAACATATTTGGATGGAGGTGGTGTTTGAAAAAAAAATCGTGAACTCTTCTGAGTGTGAGTCTGTGTGTGTAGCAGAGGTAGAGAGAGAAAGAAAGAGAGAGAGA
>NW_004797317.1:719697-727197 GCF_000002075.1 Aplysia californica | reverse complement strand
ACAGTAACGCTTTTTACTGTTATGAGAATTATAAAAGTCATCTATATATAGAATTAGTCCAGTTCCGTTACATAATAAAGCGTAAAGCGCATCGAGCTTGCTGTCGAGCGGGGGTATGAACAACACAAATGCTGTTTATTATTTTTATTTTAATGCACCATTATAAACTTTGGCAGTAAAATGTCTGTGTTCTGAGGACCTTACCTGCAGAGTGGTTAGAGAACATGACGGGACTAGAAAGAATAAGGAACAATAAAGGTGTCATAACGCGGTGGAATCAGGCACTCGACAATTTTCGGGCATCTGGAGTTTTTGATATTATCTTAAAGCTTATTCATTTGTCCTATTTTGGATGAAGAATGCCCTTCAATACATAATAAAAAATGATACATTTGCGATTAAAAGAGGTGGGGGTAGCCAGGTTTCAGAGGTAAAATTAGCGAGAAAATGGAAGCTAAAGTTTTGTGGCTTCCATAACTTGAGAGTTGTACATAATTTCTTGTGCCTTTAATCGACGTCTTTGAATAAAATCTACAAATCAATGTGTTTTTGAATGTACCTAAAAGGTGGTGAACCTAAAGTTTGATAAACATTTTTTCAAACTGGTAGAAAAAAACGTCAAAATAATGAGATGTCCTTTGCGTATTTCCAACAACAAGACGCTGACAATGAAAATTATTCTACTTTACCACGACAATAACTGTGTGGGTTCTTGTTTCTAATCCAAGCATTTTTTCATAAGTGTTGATACTATATGTGATCTCAAACGATCTTTGACAAAAGATGTGGAGATTTAATGTTTTTTGCTCTGCAAAGGCACTTTAAGACGTACGAAAAGAAAATGCTCCCTATATCCACCATTACCTCACACAGCAACACATGCACGTGTCAATACAAACAAACAAACAAACAAACACACACACACACACACACACACACACACACACACACACATACCGGTGTGCACGTGTACAAGCGCTCAAAAAACTGAACAGACAGACAGACAGACAGACAGACAGACAGACAGACAGACAGACAGACAGACAGGGGGGAAAGGAGAGATGGGGGATAGAAATATAAAGAGACAGACAGATAGACAGACTAAAAGACAGACACACAGATCAAGAAAAGCGCGGGGATAAAGAGCCACACACAATAGAGGTATCAGACAGACAATAGAGAAGCCCACCACTTACGCGTCCGTGTCCACTGGCTTCCTTAGTACTCGCATCCAACTGCCATAGCCCTCCTTCATTATCATTAGGTTGTTTTCAAAGTACTGGTCACTTGTAAATGTAAGCTGGAGAATAAAAACAAGAATTATATACGATGCTTGTTACTCGTCAGTGCGGATACGCATCTTAGTGAAGGTTTTTCTGGCAAGTCACAGGCATTAGCAAACCATGAGCCAAACAATATGTCCAAGCCTTAGACCTGTACACAAAAACATTCTTTCATAAATGCATACACATAAATCAAACTAGTTCTGTCTCAAGTGTAATGTTATTGGGCGGCCTTGTGCCAGGAGTTGAAAAAAAATCAAACACGCCTTAAAGATTACGTCTTTCTAAGTATGTCAATTAAGAAGGAAGCTGTTCAGACTAGGGTTTTTTCAGGAGTGATGCTGCTGAAACAAATTAGTTTGTTGATAAATTAGAAAGTTGGTCCATTAATTGTTGTAATTGTCTTAGAGTATCTCTGTTCCCCTGCTGCACGTATCCCTCTGCTCTCCCATTGGTTCTACAAGCACAGTCGAAACAGGAATCATTTCGTGATTAAGATTTGTCTGTTAAGCCAAGCATTTAAACCAATTACAATTTAGAGAACAACTTAACAAATTAATTATCAAATCAATTCATCTGAGCCACGACACTCCATAGAAACAATAATTGTCGACTTTAAACGACTGTGTTGTTTTCTTTCTGATGGGTGTGT
Source organism: Aplysia californica (assembly GCF_000002075.1). Classification (NCBI taxonomy): domain Eukaryota; kingdom Metazoa; phylum Mollusca; class Gastropoda; order Aplysiida; family Aplysiidae; genus Aplysia; species Aplysia californica. The sequence continues at coordinate 725,262 of NW_004797317.1, read as the reverse complement.
TCTTCTGAGATCAAGGTGCGCACATCGAGTCATATGATTTACTTGGTTGTTCATGGGGAAGTGTTATGAATCTTAACATATATCTAGGTTCTTTATCTTGCTAAAAAAAATGTACTTGTCTCTTGGATTTTTAAATGATTACTATTTACATCATTACTTTTGTAACTTCTTGATAGGATGGTGTATGTTTTTTAAAAATTATTAATTATTATTAGAAAATGCACGTGTGTAACTTAATGGCTTGAATCACAACAGACAGACAGCAGTTGAACGGCAAATTGTTCAACCATCTGAGAGCAAATGAGTAATTTCTAACAGACATCTTAACAATTATTATCTGGGTGTGATATACAAAGAAAAAAAGTCATAATAATTACCCGATACCGACTTCGTCAAAACCACTTACGTTTGAGTAAAGCTCCTCTAAATACGTGTCATTTCTCACAAATTCCGGGTAACCAATCTTGGACTGAATGACTTCGTTCTGAAAATACAATTCAAAAGAAAATTTTGTTTCTATCTCAACGACACATTTGTTCTATGACTGCAACATTTACAAAGTGTAAATGGTTTATGTTTAATAGTCACATTAGTAAGATTTATGAGAGCAGGGTGTAACAAGAACAGTCGTGATTTAAAAAATATACGTAACCCTATTCGTACGTTGTGTTTTACAATCGTATCCATACGACGTGGGGAACTCTGTGCCACCACATTCCAAAGAGGAAATTTACCCGTTAATCTGATCCGTACGCTTTGCATAGCACTCTGTCAAAATGATCTTTTCGAGAAATACTGGAAGTTTCAAAGAGATCTTCGTACTAGAAGTGTTCTAAAATGTGAAGAATACAACCCCGGGGATACAAAATGACCCCAGGGCGAGAAACAATATGACGTGCTGCAAAGAGAATAAAGGGGGTGAAATATCTACTTAAGAACGATCATTAATGGCTATTGAAATGTGACGTTAATGAGTACCTTTGGAAAGGTGTTTAAGTTTAACAGGTTTATTTAAGGTAAAACTCAGTGTACCAAAGAACTTTGCAAGGTTGGGGTTTTTTTTTTCAAACATAATTAAACCATAGTCCGGAACAGACTTTTCTGAATTGAAAGTAAATTCTCATAGGTTACTAGTATCCAATCCGTAGTGAACTTGATGCCCATATGAATGATGCAGTTTCAATGCACTGTAAAGGGTTTTAAAAAAAACATTGTTGTATTTAATAATATAAAATAGTGTCCACCTTTTCCTGAGCAAGTCTTTTCGTCTCCGCGTCCATCCAAGAGAGTTCATTCACTAGTTCATCAAAAGCAGACTGTAGACCAGCTATCATTTCCAGGGCCTGTTAGTTAGATCAAATTACAACATAGTCAGTGTAACGACATTACTGCAGTGTTTTAGTAGTGAATAACATTAAATCAAATGTCAAGACTCCACTTAGATTAGGCATACCAGCCTCCTGAATTATTGCAAGAGCATTTTTATAAGGGAGATATTTCCAAATCTGAAAGTCCCTAAATGACAATCCCTTTCTACATTTACCTCACCTAATAACTATTTGAAAGTCAGACCTACTATACGCCTAGGCATTTTGTGCCGCATGATCGTATTCTCCGTTCCTCTGTCTCTCTCTCTCTCTCTGTCTGTCTCTCTCTCTCTCTCTCTCTCTCTCTCTCTCTCTCTCTCTCTCTCTCTCTCTCTCTCTCTCTCTCTCTGTGTCTATGACTATATCTCCTAATAATGATAATGATAATAATAATAATAATAATAATATAATAATAATGATAGTAATACTAATGATAATAATGATAATAATGATATTATAATTGCATTTATATAGCACAAATCCACCCTCTTCAGCATGCTCTATGTGCTTTACAACCATTATGACACCACCTGGCCCAAGAATACTCAGAAACATTATCAGCTTCCAGGAAATCATACTATATATTAGCTCAAACACTAATGCACCAACAAAATGTTTCGCCATCTATAGTCTGGTACTCTTTCCATCTGGGTGAAGTGAGGACAATTTGTACAAAGTCTTTTTCTCAAGGACACAACGTTGAGCCTTTGGCGGGGTTCACACCTAAGACTTTTCGGTGGCAAGCCCAACAGCCTAACCACTGGACGACGACGCTACCTTCTTGATTAAAGAGCCAATAGAAGCTCATTTGTAAACTTTTCTTGCCTTTCTATCTTTACCGACCACCTGTCCTCTTGAGATCTCTTTTATTACACGATAATTCTCATTGAAATCGTCAACTGAAACATGTCATCGTATCTGTTGGGAAACAGAGTGCCCCCAACTCACAAAGATTCGTATTACCATAGCTTTGGCTTCGGGTTCAAAGTGCCGCTCGACAAAAATTTTGCCGATGGCGAAGCCTGTTTGATATCTGGTGTAACGTGAGCACATCTTGTCCCGTGCCTCTTCTGTCTTGACACCGTACACAACCTAAAAAGAGAACAATAAAACAATAATATCATTTTGGAGTAACTTTTTTGTGTAACTTTAAACGCTCAAAATAAACATAGTCTTAAAACAATCTATTAAGGATTCGAACATAGGTCAGAATCGCGTAGTATAGTTCTGTATGATGTTAGTGGTTAGGCTACTGGACTCGTAATCGTGAGGTTGCGGGTTCGGGGGTTCGAGCCGCGGGCCCGACGTTGTGTCCTTGGGAAAGGCACTTTACACGAATTTCCCCCACTTCACCCAGGTGGGAATGGGTACCCAGCTATAGACAGTGAAAGATCTTGTCAGTTTGTTAGTGTCTGAGCGCTTAACCAGCTGCTTGCACTGCGTGCTTCCCGGGAAGCTGAGAATGTTTCTGAGTGTTCTATGGTCTGCTGGGGTAATAATGTAGTGTAAAGCGCATAGAGCTTGCTTTCGAGAGGGACATGCGCTTTACAAATGCTATTTATTATTATTATTATTATTATTATTATTATTATTATTATTATTATTATTATTATCATTATTATTATTATTATTATTATGAAACTGACTCAGGCATTTGTTAGTCCTCAAGAAGACAAGATAATCCAAGTATCTTTATGAGCGAAACACACAACTCGACGCACATAAGCTTTTTGTAAGGATAAAGTCACAGCACTATAATCCACTGTGGGTCCAGTCAAGCAAACCAACAGGCCAATAAAACTTTAGAGCTATGTCTTTCAAAATGACTTTTTAAATCAGTGGCATCCCACTTGAGTGTAAGATTGCAGCCCTCTGTTAATGGAAAGGAGACTATTTCAAGCACCCCCCCCCCCAACTCCCGCCTACTCAAGGTACAAGATCATTCACGACAATTTTTTGGGAGGTGGAGGTGGGGGAAAGGGCATTCAATACTAAACAGTATTCACATTCTCCTCTTTTTCCATGATGAAAAGGTCCAATTGTGATTTGGAAAGGAAAATAAGACAAACAATAGGTAAACGAAATTGTCGTTACACTCACATACAACAATTGTCTAAATTAAATCAAATGTGTTACTCAATGTAAGCATCAGATGATATATTGGGTACATAGATGATATATTGGGTACATAGATGATATATTGGGTACATAGATGATATATTGGGTACATAGATGATATATTGGGTACAAAGATGATATATTGGGTACATAGATGATATATTGGGTACAAAGATGATATATTGGGTACAAAGATGATATATTGGGTACATAGATGATTTTGTTGAACAGTGATATGTACTTCAGATTTTGACACTTTTGCCACGTGTTATGTGGTGATTGGCATTAAAGAGTTGTACTTTTCGGCGAGCTGAGAAAAATCCTGGCGGGGTCGTTCAGTTATAGCCTGGTCGCAGACGCTTAAAATTGATCAGTCTTTGCTGGGTCAAGTTGATATCTTCTTCTTCAAGTTTCAGGTATGTCATAAATATTGCTGGCAACGGTACCCCACTCCTTCCTGTCGTCTGTCTCACATAAGCTTGTTTTTGTCATTGTCTTATTTGTTGCAAAGTTATTTAAGCCATGTGTGTATTTTGTTCTATACCTTTCTCTGCTTTTCCTTCCCATTATATTCCATTATGTTCCAGCTTAGCACTAGTTTCTATAGTCCATTCAATTTATCTAAGAGGCCAAGGAATCTAAACTGGGTATTTCTGATGGTTTTGATTATATTTGTATTTCACAACCTGCCTTTTGGAGCACTTCCATATTTGGTTTACTCTTTGTCCATGAGATACTGAGTTGTCTCTTTACTTACAACTTTTCGGCAGGTTCCTGTCTTCTCTTTTGTCCTTATTTAGTTCCCACTTTTGCAACCATGCAAAAAGATTGACCTCACGTACGTCCAGGGTTCTTATCTTTGTGTTCTCAGTTATGATTCAGTTTGAGAAAACAGGTTTCATCTTGTTGAAAGTATATTTAAATATAGAAGTCATCTCTGTTATATCTCTGTGTCACTTTTGGTATTAGTATTTGGTGTAATTTGCAAGGTAGTTAAATCTACTGACTCAACTTGATATAAGTTGACCTTCGTGGCCAAAACAGAGCGGCTCATTACACATTGCCAGGTGTTTTGAGAAGAAAAAAATCGGTGGAATAAAGCCAATTGTGTCTTTAAATATTCCCTAACAATCCATGGTCATGAATGCCCAATTGTTTATTCGAACCCTGATAATTCGCTAAGCGACCGATTAACGACTATCGCAACTAGGCCAAGTATTGACAGTGCAGGGGTCTCTTTCGACGAGGTCATACCTTGTAGTATTCAAACCTATGGTCTTTGTATTCTTGTGTTAAGGAACCCAAGAAGCCCATCGTGACTCGCCAGTACACGTAGTTAGCTATCGTCCTGGTTGAACAAAACAAAGAAAACAAAGTTGTTGTTGTTTTTTGTTCTTCTAATAAAGAAAAATATTTATAAATAACGTTTCAAATTCTAACAAAGGATATATATTATGACTGTTATAATACATTACCAATCGGTCACATGTAACAGCAAGGAATTTTAAACATACGGAGAGTTTAATATAGTTGTTTTAAAAAAACTTTAGAAAAAGAAAGCACAAAAAACACAACAACAACAAAAATCAATTACAACAACCAATAACGAGAATAGCGATCATAGCATGGGAAATAAATAATACTATTATAATAACGCACAGAAACCAAGACGTTGTTTCTTTTACAAATATTGGTCTTTGAAAATGTCTGAATGTTGACAATTTTACAGCTTGTTTTTTCTTGTTTTCCTTTGTTTTGTTTTCTTGCTGTTGTTGTTGTTGTTGTTGTTGTTGTTGTTGTTTTGTTTTGTGTATATGTGTGCATGTGTATGTGTGTGTATGTGTGTATGCATGAGTGTGTGTGTTTGTATGTGTGTGTGTGTGTGTGTGTGTGTGTGTGTGTGTGTGTGTGTATGAGTGTGTGTGTGTGTGGGAGGGGGGGTGGATGGGTGGGTGTCTATGTGCCTGTGTGTGCCTGCGTGTGCCTGTGTGTGTGTATGTGTGTGTGTGCAAAACATGTGTGTTTGTTGTTTTTTGCTGTTGCTTTTTTCTTGGGGTGGGGGGGGGGGGGGGGGGGGGGG
>NW_004797317.1:714507-719597 GCF_000002075.1 Aplysia californica | reverse complement strand
GGGGGGGGTGTAGCGAAAGCGTTTCAAAAGTCACGGGCACATACTTTTATTTATTCTAGATTAAAGCAAAAAAGGAGAATAAATGTGGACAGTTTTGCGTTACCTTTTCGGAGTGTTCCTGATGAGTTCTGTGAAGTTTCGAAAGTAAGAGGGCGAGATGTTGATTATGGTTTCATTTTCTGTGAAGTCTGTAATTCCTATTTCTGGGGCTGTCAGCAATGATGTCACGAACCGCATGAAGTCGAATTCTCCCTGTTTTGTTTTGTTCGTTGTTTTGTTTTCAAACAAACACAAAAGATGAACAGAACTTAATGTTCAGTGTTAGATGGAGATCGTAAAATTTTCATATAAAGGAATTGTAAGGAGAGATAATGCAGACTTGATTAGAGAGTAAGACCAAGAGACATAACTACTTTCTAAATAACGATATCATAAAATCAAACTTAGAATGAAGAAACATTTAGTGTAACTGACCTCTCTTCCCTCTGCTATTAAAAAATGTGGTTTCTATATCAACTTTAAAAAACAACAACTAAAAACAGGGAATAATTCCAGATGTGGATCGTATTTTGATACTGCCTTGGACTCCCAGTATCAATGATAGAAACTGTATATATGAAGTTAAATAACATTAAAATAATATGAACAACAAATCTGGTATTTCTACTACAAACTCGCCCTATTCCATTCGTTGATTCCTGCAGAAATGCGTTTGTGGATGATCAAGATTTTAGATTAATTTTAAGGCAAGTTATGAAGCGTTTATCTGAAAGGCAAGTTTCTTTAAGTATATTATTTCGCAAAATTTTATTTTGTTTAAACTGCAAACATTGCGTTTGCGATCAGTCTTACAAGCTGGGTGTACATTGTTTTAGAGAGTGTACAAGCTTTTAAATAAATTTTCTTCATCCTCTTTTCAGGGTGTTGATGATTGGAAATAACTGCAAAAACAGGGGCTTCAGCAGCTCAACAAATGTGGTGTTCGACTGTCAACTAGGGGCCTGAGGTTCGATCGCCGTCAGCATTGTTTTGTTTTTCCCCCGTATTTTCTACCCCACCTGTCGTAGGGTTCGAAAGATAGAACACTTAATCTTCTAGGATAAGAAAGAAAATCTCAGAGGTCCGATGTGAAAGAGTTGCCTTTTAGAGATCCCTTGGTGGCTCTGAAAGGACCACCGTCCAGGCGAAATTCCAAATAAACTCCTCCCCATAACCTGCAGTCACTGATGTCAGTATATTTTATTGATTAAAGTTCCCTCGAAAATCTGATGAGGCTGCTTGACAGATAAGGGATGATTTTTCGCTCTTTGAGCATAAAACATCCATGTAGGCTACATAAAAAAACTGCACTGTGAAGTGGACATCTCAAATCCAATTACTCACTGAGCTCAAGCTGAAGAAAACTGCCAAAATTATTCCAGCCGTAATCGATGTGCAGTATAGCACTATGCGCAGTCACAGAGGTAGTAATGTACTCACCGTACTGTAGTTTCCATGGACTTCTGCCAAGGTCATGGGGTTGTACAGGGCTTCTGCGTCCCGCCTCTCCTCGGAAGGGACCAAAATCTGGGGAAAGGTGTGTACTTGAGAAATAGGCATTCTATTCGACATTTAATAATTGAACAGTAAAAGTTAAAATTTTTATGAAGTACAATTTAAGGGGAAAAGCTATTGAAATTGTTCATCTCCTTAGATTCTGCATAATCAGCATTTTCAAGGGAAATAGTTTAATATTTGAATTTGATGAAATTATTATACATCGACAGTTGAGAAGTATATTATGTAATGGTTAACTCAAAATTTAGGAGACTGAAACAATTCTAAGGCTTGTTCATGTTACAAGAAATCTTTTTGTTATTAGTAAGATCATCTACTACTATAATACAAAACATTTGTCAACACACAAAAAACTGTATGTTTCCATTAGTTTGGTTGGACCTGCTTATTCTGTGTGCCATATTGAAAGAACGCTAACATTTTGTGGAAGGGGGGGAGTGGATAAAAAACACCAACAAAAACTACAAACAATGATGTTGACGAAATGTTGCAATATAGTTGTAAAGACATCATGCGAAATTTGAACCCTTTTAAAAATGTGGAAGTCTTAGTATTTTTTGTACAAAACTCTTACTAAAATCAGAAAAATTGCGTAATCCGTAAAAATAGTTTAAGAAGAAAAGAAAAATTTGCATTATAATAATATTCCTCTCAGTTTCCCAGGAATGATGGTTCTATCCATTTTAATCCCTATCAAGTACCTTCGATTACAATGAGTCAGTTATAACCGCAAACATTGTGAACGATCATGTAAAAAAAAAAAAATTGGTAGCACCTTGCTCGTTGTAAAGAAACAATAATTCATTATTAGTCTCAGACTGTCTATTAAATATTGGTTGACCAAACGTTTATTCTTCAACTTGTATTCTTATTTACTTCCATAACTCAAATCAAACAGTTTGTCCTCTGTCTCTGGTCCGAAATCCAAATGCACCAATGTGACTTCATTGATGCTATTTGTGAAATCAAATAAAACTATAACCCTTCAGAACCATTTTGCTGCGCACATAGTACTTAGGAATATTTAGCTCGATGGCTAAAGTACACAGGTCAGTAGCTTCACGGTATTGCTTGCCTTGTATTTTACAAACTGTATAATATTATAGCTGGGACCATTCATTTCTACTCAGTTTGGGGTTAATTTCTTCCAACAGTAGTGTAAAAATAATGAGTAGCTGATGCTGAAAATTTGAATGACAGAATGAGTTACATACAAAGGAGACGGCGTGCTGTATACTTATAGTAATAGGAACTACCTCCAGATCAAGGATTTCTATTCTTGAACTCTTTAAACTCTAGTGTAAAACATTAACTAAATAGCGTATTATCCTCACCTGTGCCAGCTGTACTTCGAAATCTACAATGTCCTCCACATCTTGCTGAGCTGTGGCGGGATCTGCAAACCCCATGGTCTCTGCCACTCTGTAGATGAATGTCTGGTAGGCCATGAGCATAGTGTCATTTCGGGGGACCAGGTAGTACTTCTGACCCGGCATGCCCAAACCAGGCTGGTCTATCTGTATTAAGATAATAATAATAATGATTACTTTTTAAATATATTATCTGGAACCAAGTGGGAAAAGGCTTCTTTTTGCCGGGGAAGGGGGGATGTGTTCTTCATGTAAAAGATAATGCATCAAATATTTGATGCCAGTCAAGGAGAAAATACTTATCAAGTAACAACACCGGGGAATGTGAATAGTAATTATTTTCATCGTTCCAACAAGCTGAAATGTATCTGATGACACCATTGAAAAAAATTGCAAAAAATGTCTTTATTAAATATGGCACTGAACTCATTTTAATCCAATAAACAGGTCTCTTTACCTTCATTATGTGTACACTCGAATTTTTGTCGTCGACATCTGGATAGATGCCCACCAGGAGGCTAGACCCTTGTTTGGTGGCGTTAATTACGACGTCAGTGAGATCAAACGTGGCTTCGTTCCAAGATGTAGAGATAAGAGGAGAGTCTCCGATATTGGCCTTGAGCCAATCCTTGAAGTGTTGGTCACCTCGATTGTTCATTGTGTCTTTGAAAAAAGAAAAGAAACAACATTAAAAGCCTGAAATATATTTAACAAGATCTTTTCATTTTAATGCATCTTGGTCTTTCAGTCAGACAGTATCCAAAATGTCAAAGTCAAAAAGTCTGAGTTGTGACCTTAGAAAATTTTAAGAATGTTTATCTCACGTTGTATAGGCCTTCATGTAACCACATTAGATCCCAATGGCACAATCATTATGCTTTCAAAACAATAAACAAAGACAGAAATTTAAATGGGGAATATCTAGAAAATAAGTACTTTATTTCTACTTTGTCAAAATGCTGCACCACATATTAATATGTTTCCTCAGTTCTTTGATAACCACGCAATACAACAGGCGTTGCACTCGTTGAACTGATAAAAAGTTTTACTGGCCGTGATTTTAATACTTAACTTCAAGCGTTTCTTTTCATTTTTGGAGGATTGCACAAATAGCTAAAAGTTAAAAGTTACAATGTGAATATTTCCCCCTTAGAACCTACCCAGGTCAAGACAAGACTGGTATAAGTTTCTGGCGCTCGTCACCGCTTGGAGGTCATCACTTGCTGGCGGTTCCTCCAAGATTCCTAAAAAACAGATAATTGAGAATGTCTACTTTCCAAAACAGTTTATGTTTGAACCTAATAACGACGATATCAAATAATATCGTATATAAACCAGAGGACAAAGACTCCGGATCTTAAGTGAAAATAGTGAAATGACAAAAGTTTAACGCCCCCATGAACACTATCAGGTTATTTTCGAGGCGGGGCCTCCGAGTTCAACATCCATTCCCAAACTGACAGAGCCAAAATTAGATGTCAATGGTACAATAATTATTCTTTCAAAACAATAAACAAAGACAGAAATCTAAAAGGGGAATATCTAGAAAATAAGCACTTTTCTTTCCACTTTGTCAAGATGCTGCACCACATATTAAAAATTGTATTTGACAATAATAACGATAGCTCATTCTTTTGATTTTTGACGATGACCAAGACACCTGTAGAAAGGAATATTTCTCCTGCGATATATAGAAGACTTAGGAGAATTGAAGGTTAAGAAAACTTCTATTACATAATACACGTACAACGAGTTACGCAGTAAAGTGAAATGTAATTGGGAAGGGGGTGTCTACGGAATAATTCATTGCGAGATATTAACTCACTTTTTACTTTCCTGTTCACATCGGCCGCTACTTCTGAGAAAACGTCATAATAAGATCTGTCTTCTGGGATTTCATTATTCTTTAGCCACCCGCCGCAAGCAAATTTATAGAAGTCGTCACAAGGGTGCACGCTTGCATCGACGTTCTTCAGTATACGAGCCGCTGGGGATAAAATATGTTAGTAAGTATTAATAAATCAAGGGGTAAAAGAAGATGAATTTCAATAATAAGTAGTAGAGAGTTTTGCGTATCAAAAATCAGGAGGACTGTGCAAGCAGTTATAGTGGATATGAGGTACAGGAGACAGGCAGTGGGAGAGAGAGAGAGAGAGAGAGAGA
>NW_004797317.1:711835-713756 GCF_000002075.1 Aplysia californica | reverse complement strand
AGAGAGAGAGAGAGAGAGAGAGAGAGAGAGAGAGGGACAATGTTCATCTATTTTAGCACTTATTTTCGTTTATAATAGTGCAAAGGTTTGAAGATAATAAATGATGTTATCGTAACGTAGAGATATAACCGTGTTCTCAGCTCGTAATAAGAAATTACCTGCTGTAATACATGTTGGAGTCAGGCAAATTTCGTCACCTATGAAGAAAAAATAAAATCTTTCTTGCCATAAAACATTTGTGAGTGTGAGTGTGTGTGTGTGTGTGTGTGTGTGTGTTTGTGTTTGTGTGTGTGTGTTTGTGTGTGAGGGAGAGTGAGAGAGAGAGAGAGAGAGAGAGAGGGAGAGAGAGAAAGAGAGAGAGACACAGATAGTGAGAGAGAACTGAGAGAGAGAGAGAGAGAGAAAGAGAGAGAGAGAATGAGTGTGTGTCTTTGTGTGTGTGTGTGTGTGTGTGTGTGTGTGTGTGTACGCGCGTGTGTAAGACTCATAAAGCTTATGTAACTTATACCATGTGGCCCCTGGTGATTTAGGTAAAGCTATATAAACTGAGGTTACCATTACGTTCTGGAATTTCCAAACACCGTGAAAAGAATTCATTGAACGTGTTAGTATCCCATTGCCTTATTGTTCTAAAGTGACAATAACTTCAACTATGACATTATGATACTCAGCACTTTTTTCTTGCTATATTTCTAATGGTAGCTCGTTCTGCCCTCTTGCATGATTGTGTTATGTTCACCTGTACACTGAACATTATGTTAAAACAGCCTTTTCATCCATCAAAATATTTTATCTCTGCCATTTGGTCGTAAGCAGCCTGTACTTGAGCATCTCTTTTTCCAACGTATTTATGTTTCATACTTTTGCTTTTCAAAATCCTCGACCTGTAAATAGTGTATAATAGAAATATAGTTTTTTTTAAAGCTAAACAAAAATCCTCCTTTCACCTCAAAACATTTTACAAGAGACTTATAACTCTCTCCAAAAGATAGGTAGCTTGATTTAAATAATTTCACTAGCATTTACAAGACATTTTGTTTGTTGTTGGGTTTTTTAGGAGGGTGTTTTTTATACCTGTCTTTGTTAACAATTCTTTAAAATCTTAACATGTTTTGATTTATAAATGTTTGTGCAAAACCCAAATATATATGACAGATGGTTCTTAAAAGTATTTTATTTGTTAATACGGTATGGATATGACTCGTGCATTATTTTCTCTTATGACAACGTCTAATAATATTTTCAACGCTCGACAGCTCTGGTGTTAAGAAGAGTATACAGTAGACAACAATAGTATAAAAAAATTACGTCCCTTTTCGTCTTATCGGAGCATATACAGCTTAGTGACAGCTAAGAAACTAACAGGTCATTTCCAAAAAAACTGTTGATTTTTAATTTATTTTTAGTTGGAAAGGGGGACAGGGTCTTTTTTTAAAAAGTTTTCAAGCTACCAATCAGTGCCAGTGTCACAGTGCTTTTTTAAACAGCAGCAGTTTTGTCAAGCTGGTTGTTAGATAATAATTAAAGAATAAAACAAAGAAAACGAAGAAAACTAATCATACTAGTTTTTGGAGGCTTCTCTTCATCAATCTTGTCGCCTTTATTCTTGTCTGATGTCTCCTTCATAGTGTCTTTGTTGTCGTCCCTGATCTGTACGATGACCACAGCCAGCACCACCACAGCGACAAGAGCAAGGACCAGAACAAACAACAGCGCCTTCACCCCGCCAGACATATTGTTCTTGTTGCTCTTCTCGCTCAGACTGTGTGGGGAGAAAGGGAGAACTGCAAGTACTGGGTTTTTGAGTTATCAGTAAGAAACAAATACATACATACATACATACATACATACATACATACATACATACATACATACATACATACATACATACATACATACATACATACATACATACATACAT
>NW_004797317.1:708444-710213 GCF_000002075.1 Aplysia californica | reverse complement strand
TTCTTCTTCTTCTTCTTCTTCTTCTTCTTCTTCTTCTTCTTCTTCTTCTTCTTCTTCTTCTTCTTCTTCTTCTTCTTCTTCTTCTTCTTCTTCTGTGGTGTAGCGTCTAAACACTTCGACGTCACACACAGATGACCCGAACTCGATTCCGACGTAGAAGAAAGTTTCTATTGATTAACTCGGATTTGGGTGGGGCTGCTGTATACTAGTCTTAGTTAGTGTTAATCTGAAGTTCGCAGCCAGCCTCCTTAAACTTTAAGATAAAAATCATTGTCAGTGGAATCGTAAGACAAACCTAAAAGAAAACCAGCTTTTCTTCTTCCACGCCGACGGTAAAAGGTGGAGGGAAGGAAAGAAAGAGAGAAAGAAAGAAAGAGAGAAAGAAAGAAAGAAATTGGAGGATTGCAAATGAGAAAAAGACGGAACAAGAAAAAAATAGGAACTACAGAAAAGAAAAAAAATGAAAAATTCAAAAAATAGAAAGAAAGAAAGAAGTGTGGTAAGGTAAAAAAAAAAAAAAGAAAAGAAGAAAGAAAGAAAGAAAAAAAGAAAGGAGGGAGGGAAGGAAAAAAATGAAAGAAAGAAAGAGAGTAAAAAAGAATAAAATTGTATCAAAAGAAAAAAAGAAGAAAAGACAGACCAAAAAATGTTGTCTTTTAAAGTTAAAAAGGGACAGAAAAAAGATTTTAAAATTTAAAAAAATAAAAAAAATAAAGGAAAGAACAACATCAAACAAAAGAAATCAATTAAGGGAGGCAGAAAGTAAAAAGGGGGAAAAATAGAAAGAATCACCGAAAGAAACAAGAAAAGGAAAAACAAGGAACGATACATAGACAGAGTGAAACCTGTTTAAAAGGTTAATGAAAGAAGGCAAGAAAGAAAACAAAGAAAGAGAGAAAAAAAGGAAAAAAAAGAAAGAAAGAAAGAAATGAAGAAAGAAAGGAAGAAAGAAAGGAAGAAAGAAATGAAGAAAGAAAGGAAGAAAGAAGGAAAGAAAGAAAGTAAGAGAGAAAACAGAAATAAAGAACGAAAATGATTAAATACGAAATTTAGAAAGCAAAAAAAATAATAGGCTGAAAGAATTAAGTAGAAAATAGAAGTTGAATACACATATACTAAAGAAAGAGAAAAGGAACAGAGAGAGAAGGAAATACAAGTCACAAACATTTTTGGACCAAGTTGTACGGTTCTTACTTACCTCCTAACCTTTTCCAGTATAGTGAAATATATATTCCCTACAATCTCAGAAGTGTAATAAGCTCAGTTCACGGACCCTGTGGAAAGATTTGACTATCACAGTCTGCAAGAACACTGTCTTATATTCATGCTCAAGTCGTCGAGTAGAACCCTGTAATTTAATTTGCTTAGGTTGTGCGACCCGGGCGTGTAAATATTTTGGCCGCAGCATCGCTTTCTTTACTGTATGCAAATTAGCTCAAGGGATCGCAGTATGAGAAAAGCTTCAATTGCAACAAGCCTCTGTGGAACCAGATAACCTTTAGGTCCCTTATTCACAAATATTCCTCTTGAACTGTTAGAAATGATTTCACTATGGGCCGAGAGGGATGGGAGGGGAAGGGGGGAGAGGTAAAGAAAAACGGGTCATGACCTGGTCCTAATGATACGGTCCATGAGTTCGGTAGTCTTTATTTCACTTTTAGCATAAAGAAGCACCAAGAACAAAGTAGTACAGCCCAAAATGACAATTCTTTCCTCTTTCTCTCTCTCTCTCTCTCTCTCTCTCTCTCTCTCTCTCTCTCTCTCTCTCT
>NW_004797317.1:706799-707988 GCF_000002075.1 Aplysia californica | reverse complement strand
ATATGCATATGTACATATATATTTATATGTGTATTCTATAATATGTATGTATTGTGTTTTTTTATTTTAGACCACAAAGGGATCTTTAGCGCACGCAACTTGCACACGGGACCTCCGAGATTTTTCGCCCTTGTCCAAGAAGGCTAGGTGTAGATCTTTCCTACCAGAAGACACTACCTGGTCTGAGCGCTGAACCTTTCCGAAATCACAAAAGAGTTCCCCTACCGGGTTTGTATACTTCGTGACTTTGTTCCCGGTTACCAGTTCTGTATAAAGGTCAGTATACCAGGTCTGTGTAAAGGTGCAATATCTTCAGCAGCAAAATGTGAATGTTTCGCCATGGCCATCCTACTTGCCACCCATAGTGAGCTCCCAAAGTGACATTAACATTGTACTGCGACTGGGACAAGCGTTGACTGAAGACGGGAACGGTCTACCACAACAACAAAAACTGACTCGACCAATGTGCAGAACATGCCAATGTTGCATCATTCCAAGGGGCGACAATTCCGTGAAATCAAGGGGTACCAGTAATTTGTGCTTAACGCTGTGCCACCATATGAGACATGATTAAGAAACAAAAGATGATACACTTCTTGAAATACTTTGGAATATGTCTGTGTCAATGTTTGATTTCATATGTTAAATAATAGGCAAAATACACTACAGGTTTCTCTACAAGCGGTGTGTGTAGGCTATATTATATAATATACATGCGGGCGTAATATTTTCCTGGAAACATAGCGACAAAACCTAACACAAACAGGCAACAAAAACAAAGTGTGATATAATAACAACCTTGTACATACAGCCAAAATGTGTCAAACTCTGTCAACAACGGTATTTACTTAAGATTCTAATACAACGATATTTAGCTGAATAAACAACAACGGAATCAAATAAATTGTTTTCGTTTTTGAAGCCTGTTGATAATTAATTATAGGTGGAATGTAATACAGAGGGCTTGCAAAAGTAGAAATGCGTGCCGGCGCAAGAGTGATTTAACTTTTACAAATTATGTACATGTAATTACAGAGTTTTAAAAACATAGACCATTAAAGAAGGGATAGCTCTACGCAGTGCGGAGTGGCGGTGCCATTCTCCACGTTAGGTTTTCATGCATTGTCGCATATCATGTTCCGACTTTGAGGGTCATTTTTTTCCTAACAATCGAGAGCAGGTCTTTTTA
>NW_004797317.1:697829-705707 GCF_000002075.1 Aplysia californica | reverse complement strand
ATTCTCTCTCTCTCTCTCTCTCTCTCTCTCTCTCTCTCTCGCTCTCTCTCCAGTATGTTGTGAAGCTGTCACAAGGGGCATATCGGGGACAACTTTGGGGTAAAGTGGTTGGTTTGTTTGGTCCACAAGTGCAGTCCGCGGATTAAGATAGAAGTCGGGAAATAAGGGTGGTCAGAAGAAACAGAACTTGCCAAACAGATGAGTTTTGTGTGTATGTGTGTGTGTGGGGGGGAGGGGGGGTTGGTTGTTTTTTTGTTTTGTTTTTTTAAAGGGGGGGGTTCAGTTTCTTAGGATATGTGTGCTGGTTTAGTTTGCCGTTATGTTATACAACACGTTTTATCTATTTAGTGCCCTAGTTTGAAGGTTAACTACTGTTACACTGTTACACGTTTCGTTTTATACAAGAATAACGAAACGTCGATTCCCGCTAAGGGTAATACAGTGTGTCTGCTCAAAATGTTTGTCATAATTTCCTTAATAAATTCTATTTTCATCAACCAAGCTTGTTGAATATTGACAGTTAAGTAAAATCACATTGCGCTGCGCTTCTATGTTTTGTACGATTATATACCTAAGCGCACTAACAGCACATACTCCAAACTGAAAACAAGCCCTCAATCGTTTTGTAAGAGACACCAAATATCGATAACAATACGGGCTCTATCGTAGCTGTTCACGAAATGTCAGAAAGACTGCTAACTCGTCGAAAAGCGCGAGTCCATTGGAAAGATACTGCGATATGATCTCAGTCTGTAACCGTATCGCATAGCATTAAAACAAAACTTGACCACAAAGACAGCACATCACGTGTCTACTTGTGCCAGTGGTTCGTTCAGCAGTTTGAAAGAAACCCAAATTGGATAACCGAAATATAGTTATTGGATGAGTCACATTTGGGTTTAGATGGGCCAAGTAATTCTAAGAAGTATTTATTTTGGACCAATCACCAACCTGATTATGGTGGAGACGTGCACAGTCTTGGTGTAACGAGTGAACGATATATTGCAGTCCTTAAGAACGTCTGGTGAGGTGTAAGGGGGAAGCAGCAATAAGAAGTAGCATGGTTACTGTAGGATGGAACCACACCCTATACAACTAATGTTTCCCTAACTTAACTCCATGATTATGTCCAGGACCGAGTCATCATCTTTTTTAAAAATGCGAATGGCCACCTCACAGTCAAGTCTTTTGAACCCATTGGATTTTTTTTTGTAAAGACAGGATTTACCAGCAGCACCATCAAACAATTATTGACGAGTTGACAAAGAGAGCCTTGCAAATCAAAGTTTCTATCTCGCTGATCAGCACTTAACAGTGAAAGTGATTCAAAACTGTCAAAAAAGAAAACGAGTGCATGAATGTTTACGATTGAAAAAAAACTTATTGAGCATATCATTTGAGTTTGTCATTTTGATTTGAATTTTACTCAAACTTTCGTGTTAATTAATATTAGTGATAGAATGTTGACCCTGAATAGTTGATGCAAAAGTATTAAAGGTTTTTATTGAGCATGTACAGTGGAAACCATATATAACAGGCCCGGTAATAACAGGGATCCGGTACTAACAGGGATTTTTAAAATCCCCGTTTTTTCCTACTCTTTGTCTCTATTAAAAGTTATCGGCAATAAGAGGGCCTCATCGGAGCCCAACCGGTTATAGCAGGGACAAAGGCTGTTAACAATGTGTAAAAAGTAAGAGAGAGAGAGAGTAACGCATTGATGGAGCAAGCCCACGCAAGCCATGCCACTGCAAGCACACACAGCTTGTGAAGCGAGAGAGGGCTTCGGTGTGCTGCAGACCTCGATCTAGCCCGAAACCTAGCAACACGCACGCGTAATGTGTCACCAACGATGTCAATCGCAAGAGAAAATGCCTTTCAATTGACAAAAAATACGAAATAATCCAGGCTGTTGACAAAGAGCAAGCTCCACTGGCAGAGATTTGTTGTCAGTTCGATATTCCACGAGGGTCGATTTACACCATTGTCAAGAATAAAGAGAAGATAGTGGCAGCATACTCCAATGGGAAGTTTGCTCTGGATCGAAAGAAGATGAGACTACCCGATGCAGATGCTGTGGACCAAGCTCTTCTGATGTGGTTTAAGGGGGCAAGGAAAAAGTTGGTGCCAAAACCCCTGTTCGTGGGTACTTGTGGCAAGGGCAACCACCCATGAATAAGTACAGCTGGATTAGTCCATAAATGCCTATTTTCCTTGCATTTCTGATTTAAAAGGGATCGGATATAACAGGACATTTTCTCTACTCCCGCCATCCCTGTTATATCAGGTTTCCAATGTATTACAACTTGTCTGAATCGATTTTAGCTGCTCTTGGGAAAAAAGTTACCATTTCAAAACGCCTAGTTCAATTTATTACATTGACATCCCCTATCCAGATTATCAGATTTTAAGATTCAAAAGTTCTGATTTGAAAACATATATTATTTTTTATGATTTTTTTCTTTTAAATGCAAATGCCCTAGCGCGGAATCTGAGGTCGTTTAGTTTCGCCAGCCCGTACTCTGCTAGGTCTGCGTGACCGGGGTCAGCTCCGGTCAGTCTACCTACGCTTACACCACACATGGGGTTACACAAATTATTACGGCAATTCTACACGCTTTTGTTTTAACTCTCAACAAAGACAACAGAGCTGCCAGCTTACACGAAGCGTTCCATCAATGAGATTTTACTTTCAATGTCTAGTTTGTGAAAACGCAATAAATATAACAGGAATAGTTTGTTGTCTACATTTGACCCAAGACAGCCGTCATAGCAGAGCTGTGGGAATGAGGGTAATGTGCACCCACTTCAAAGTTACGTAACGATCAAAGTAAGAAGTGAAATTCACCAAAACTCTCTCAGAGTAAAGACGACATATTTGGGTATCCCCATTCCAAAGAACATTTTAGTCAGAAAAATAGTAATCCATATTAATTTGTGGATTTTCGTTGAACGACCAAATACCTGCTTGTAACGGAATTCAGATTATAAAACATATTTTATTTATGTTCTTTTTACAAGTACAATACAGTACAACGAGAATATCTATGGAACCATGGATGTTTTGCTCAGTGTATGCAGCCTCGATATGTAATGCCTGTGTTGTCTGTAGCAAATGTGAGCCCATTATAATATGACGTAGTTTCTTCTTTCTACGATGGTTTGGTCTCGGTATGTAACTCTTAGTACATGGCACGCAAGTTCAGCCAGCTCACAGCATCACTCGATCGTTTACAGCTATAACATAAATCTACCAGGCCCTAGGCAATCCATCTTATCTGTTATAAACTAATACTTACTGCTCGGATAATTCATTTCATTTCTATTTGGCATTCGTTTTATTCATATACGTTAAACAAGGGCGGAGTTATAGGAAGGTTTGTGATAATGAAAAAGTAGATGACACAAAGGAGGAATAGCCTTCCTTGATTATACTAAAAGTCAATTTTTTTCAATAGACTGGTGACGAACTGACACGATATCGGAAAACACGGTGGTCTTTTATCGTAGTTTGACTGTCGAATGTCACCCTATGTGTTGGCTGTGTCTGACCAAATCTTGAGCTTTGAATAAAAAATGTGGACGAGGTGGTCTTCTTCTTAATGTCGCACGTCCTAGGGGGCATATCTGACTTTGTCATCCGGACTTTTATTTTATAAATGAATGAAACAACAATTTTACACTGACGCACGTGCCTTGGGCTTTCTTTTCAGCTGCATTTGAGCTTAAGTCATGTTCTTACCCGTGCAAATGAGTTCATTCGGGGATGAGGTATGTTTATCGCGTGTGTGTTCCATTGGGAGTTTTCAGTCAATTTGGTAGAAATGAACCACGGGCTGGTGGATTTTTCCCTAATGTCGTAACAATCCATAAATCAACAAACATAAAAATTCATGCAAGTGTGTCTCCCAAAAATGGAGGCTATAATCTTTGAAATTGATGAAGAACTGTAGAACTTAAAAGGGCACAGAATTTGTAGAAAGCACAGTTACACGGGCAAATAACCAGGCACTAGATGAGAATCATATGGGGGTAACTTAATATCTCAACACCTATTCTCTCGACCCTGATGAAATGTACAAACATCAAAAAACAATAATTATGTTTTCCGCACATGTAATAAAAATCGTGGAGATTTATAGACAACTTTAGAAATTAATAAAAGCCTTATAAGTGCGATGAACATAGATTAAATTTGTTGAAATTGAGAACAGTTTGCAAACACGGTAACACGGGCAAACATAATCGCATTAGGTCGAGTTTTCGCAGACTGTGAGAGGGAAACTTGTTCTTTTCTTCTGGTATGGAATATTTCGTGGTTACAATGAGGATGCTGCCGATATTTTGTCTCAAAAGTGTCGATTACGCCATGACCTGCCCGCCTGTAGCTGGAGCGGCCAGTGACCCCCACGTAACCCGGCACGGAGTGGTTCCGACGGTGATTTAATGACTTACAGATGTCCCTGGGCTGAAAAACTAAAGCCCCATTCACACGTACAGTTCATTGATCGACAAACTGTGGCATATCGAAAGAATGGCGGGCATCCTGTCAACTTCCTCAAGGTAAACCTGAGCGTGGAAACGACCAATCCTCTCGATATTGAATGGTTCTTAGTCCAGCCACCGGATATCTGGCGAAGTCAGATATTTTGCGGCCGGCGAACTCAAGGCCTGATGACGAGGGAGCGGTTTCTTTGATGTTGCCCCAGGCGGAGTTGAAAATGCATTCCAAAATTTTCCTAAACATTGGACAAAATTTTAAAATTAAAAGAATATCGTGATCAGCGACCCAAAATTAGTCAAAAGCACGCGATGGACACAATGCCGCATGCCCAAGCTAATATTTTGAGAGTGTCTTGTGTATTTTGTCAAGGACTGACACTTTACGGATAAAAAAAAGCAGTACGTCTATATGGAACTTCTCTCGTCGAAAATTTTCAGTTCAAAGATGACCCAGATCTAGCGTCTTTCTGTTAAAGTGTCAGTTTGTCGATGAATGAACTGTACGTGTAAAGGGACCTAAGAGGCACGATATCGGCCAGTTTTCGGCGCTATGAGAGCCGGGCATAATTTTCTTGCCGGCATCCTTTGTTTTGGTGGAACTACCGTTATTCTTTCTGCTGAAATGTTTCATGTCCCATACAACTCCCTTTCACCCCGCCCACTCTCACCCTATTCTCTCTGCCCTCACGAACACTAATTAAATTGTTTTGATTTACTACTTATCTATTACAACCACCCATTGCAATGTGACACTTTGAAGGTATAGCGTGTTTTTAAAAATTGTTGTTTAGATTTGTATTTTTCTTTGACGTTGGTCTTGTTTAGTTGTCGTTATTAATATTGTTGTTGTTATTCTTTTTGGTGTTGGTGTTGATATTGGTGATGTTTTAGTGGGTTTAAAACCACAAAGCTTGTCTTTTTTTTTCAAAATTGAATACTGAGACATGCCCAACCCCAATTTGTTTGTTACTGGTTTTTTTGTTCTTGGTATTGTGGTTACTTTTGCTTGCTTGTCATTTTTATAATTTTAATTGTTAAAGTAGCTGTTGTTGTTTTTATTGTGTTCTTATTGTTGTTGTTGTTGCTGCTGTTTTTGTGTTTGTTGTTGTTGTTATTCTCGCAGCTGATGTTCGAAGATCTACTTGATACGTAAGGCCTACATACACACATCTCCAATAATTTTTTAATGGAATATCTCTATGAATGTAAAGCGAAAAATTTTCGAAAATGGAAATGCGCCGCATAAATGTTTTACATTATGTATTATTATCATTTTGAAAGTGGAACACATATCCTGCTCAAGGGCTGAAAGCAAAATAATATTTTATGAAAGATGAGAAAAAAAATAGTCAGGACCCCGCTGGGATTTGAAGATCCTCCACCCACGTGGTCTACTTAAAGAAGCTATAAGGCCTCGTGCATAGTCAACCAAGCGAACGGTAACCTCTTTTTTATTGTTCAGTTGTTGTTTTTTTAAATAATGCTAATAAACCGCCTAGAATAATGCACAAACTATTTCGACAAGCTCTTTAAATAAACACGTATATGCCTATATCTCATTTTGAAAGAAACAATCAAGTGCATTTTAGTATCGTATATATAAAATAAGGGAGAGGGGGGGGCGTGGCTACACCTGAAGGCTTATTACAGGACAAATTTTACCAAATTTCACACACAAAACAAGCATGGTAAGGAGTCCTTAAATCAGCAATTAAATTTGAGAAGAAAAAAATCGTTTCCTTGGATACGGCGGCCATATTGGATTTTGTTGACATGTCTTACGTAATGAATATCGCACTTATTGCTCATGGAAATTGATTGGGTTTTTTTGCATGCGTGTTTACAAACATTAGATCTAAAAATGAGTCTGTTGTTTTTTTCCTAAATGAATTAGAAAATGTTTTATGAATTTTGTCCTGAGGTAGCATTCAAGTTTGCAAAAAATCCGTGAAAGTCCACACTCCAGACACCACCAACAAAACTCTATTCCATATATCAAAAAATCAACAGACAGATTTTTAGTATTACATCTTCTCTTCATTCTAGGAAAATTTCATGAAGATTGGGTGAAAAATGGTGGTGTAATTTTTTTTAAAGTATAGATCTAGAGAAAAGTCGCATTTTGAGAAAACGGCCGATAAAGAAAAATAAAATATAGACTTTATGAGGAAATGGTGGTGACAAACATGCCCGGTATGGGAAAAAATACCGATTTTGGGTGAGCGATGGAATAGTTGTAGGAGAAGCAGAGGAAGCCAAAAATGCCTACAACTCAAATTCCATAATTTTGAGCCGAATTGGGACTGTGTAGTGTAGAGCCCTTTTCCTAATTGCCATTCTTTTTTTTTTCTTTTTTTTGGGGGGAGGGGGGGGGTTAAATATGAACTCAAAGACCAGACAAACTTTACGAGTATCTGTATATTATTTGGGTTCGAAGAAAAGGGAGGGCAATTCTTTTATCTTTGGGCTTTTAAACCCAAAAAAATTGTTGCGTCTTACGGTTTTCTGGATTTAATGTGTAGCAGGGTTATAAAACGTTTGGATAGAGACTGACAATGTTCCGCCTTTTGTGACTGCTTCTGGTATCTCAAATAACCCATTTTCAACCAGTCCAATGAATAACGAGTGTAATGTATGCATCTGCCCCTTTTATCCTGCTACTCAGTTCTTTTGAATTGGGTCAATGACCGAGAAGTCCGTAGTATGTTTGCTGATGCATTGTTCCGCACCACATTATTTGACTTCACGTTCATATTTTAATGTCTACGGAATCGCTGAGATAGTTATTACTTCAGGGTAACCATGAATTAATATAAAGTTGCGTCTGAGATCGTATCATAAATACAAACACGCCGGTTTGGGTAGGGGGAGGGGGGGTGGAAAACACTGTTAAGACGGCAGAAAATACATTTATTAAATTGAAAAATTAAAAAAACGTTTTGTGTCAGGAACCTGAACCGACTAGGCCTTAAGGCAGTACATTATAATATAATGTGCATAAGTGCACTCTGCAGTTCTGCTCACAGGGGGCAAAACTCTACAGCCGATTAGAAGTCATGTATAAACAACAATGTCAGGGGTGTTTTGCCTAATCTTGTCTTCAGCCTTGCTCTTTCGTGTGGTTGTTGTCAACTTCGCTGAGAGAAACAATTTTGAACAAAAAAATACCAGTTAATGAATATGAAGAGCCGGACAGTGATTTCCAAACACAGAGGTCGCCTCCGATAGCTCAGCTCACTGTTGCTGACATTGTGGGAAACTGTGTTATTCAGATGTCGGATGAGAGGGGACAACGACGTAACCAAACATCAAACAATAACAACTGGCCTACCATTAATGAATTTGAATTCCTCTTTTTTTTTCTTTTTTTTTTTT
>NW_004797317.1:689432-697729 GCF_000002075.1 Aplysia californica | reverse complement strand
GGGGGGCGGCTGAAGCCTACTTTTATCGATTTTTAACCACCAAAGGATCTTTAACGTGCGCAACTTGCACACAGGACCTCCGAGATTTCTCCCCCTAGTCTGAGAAGGCTAGGTGTAGATCTTTACTACCAGAAGATCAGGGGTGTGGCTGAAAGATAGCGGTAAGAAGGAGTCAAGGAGTATCAGTTGAAAGGCTGCAGAAAGAGTCAGAAGCCCAGAGGAGGGAGCAAATGAGGTGAAAGGATGTGGGCAGAAAGTGGAGACAAAAGCAGACGACAGAACATTGCAAGAGAGGAGGAAAAGTAGTGAAAGTAATTTTAGAGAAGGAAATTTGTTCGTCCCTACCCGGATTTGAACCCAGGAACTTTGAATGAGAGGTGAACACCTTAACCTCTAGTCCACGAGAGCCATGGAATTCCTCTAAACTAAGATTTATGAAATGCAGGTAATCTGTTCACTTTTACTCCTAGACCTGATCCATTACTCAGTTCTCGGGTTTGGAAGTGAAGAGAATAGTAAAATTGTGATTGGATTGAATTTATTTGAAAACAATCTACAAGTAGCCGTACAATAGTAAATATATCGATATAAAGAGTAAACACATCGATATAAAAGGTATTTAACATAATATGATGATAATTTATTTATTTTTAAATCAACATTAATCGAGATCCTTATTCATGAGGTCCAATTAAGTCTTTTTGTCGTTTAGAAACGTTCAGAGAGTAAAATCCCTCTTGGAAAAGATGAGATTTGTCCATGACGTTGTGTGTTGTGCAACAAGAAACAAGATAAACGTGAAAATATCCTACCTACTGAAAGAAAGCAGCGCAACAGGCATGTATTAGGTTACTGCATATTTCACCAACCACACGATTTAATACGGTTGGAGATTGATGGGAGTGTTTGTGTGTGTGTGTGGGGGGGGGGGGTATACTTTGATCGACAAAGCGGCGCATTTTTGTAGGTCACCCATATAATAGGAGGTTCAACATGCGTGGAATTAGGTACTAGTAGCTGTAAAGCCAGCCCCGTGCCCTTTTCTCTTCCTCTTCTGTGTTGCCACGATGGCTTGAAATACCTGCTGTAGATGGAAAACCACCCGCCAGCGATCAAATAATGTTCAGATTATTGGTGCAATTTAATGGAACAATTCTACCCTGCACTTGGGCCCAATCCTTGCTGTAGGCTAATGTCGCGCCTATCATACAAAGGCATACATACAGACCATCGTGACTTTCCAAAGCAAACGCGTTTGTATTTTCCAAGGTCGCGAGTCGCGAGATCGGATGTGTACAGCGTGCGCGCGAAATGCGGTAAAGGGCCCGTAGATTTAGCGAAGCTAATACTGATAGATCTTGGAAGCTATCGACATTCCACATGTTTGTACACTTCGAGAACCTCTCAAAATTGCAACTGCAAATATGCGGCAATCAGCAATTTAAACCGTTATGGAAGGAAATGTCTGTGTTATGTGCTCAATAAAAGCGTGCGCCAGTCAGTGTTTTTATTCTTGTCAAATTTGACACAAAAAGGGAGGGGGTTAGTCGTGAAGCCTACCTGGAGGTGTCATCTCTGGCTCAGAGGCTTTGGTTTTAGTTTTAGTAGAGGTTTTACGGCGCTCACAACTGCATACGGTCATATGAACGCCAGAAGATTAGAGGTTTTACAAGAGAGTAACAAACATAAAAAGAAGAAGCAGAGATAAGGACAATAGATGTTTGAAATTTAAGGAAATTATCCAAAATGATGGATGGTTGCCTGGTTACCATGGTTGTCATGTGCTTGTTATAAATGAATTACTTCGTTGATGCCTGAC
Source organism: Aplysia californica (assembly GCF_000002075.1). Taxonomy (NCBI): domain Eukaryota; kingdom Metazoa; phylum Mollusca; class Gastropoda; order Aplysiida; family Aplysiidae; genus Aplysia; species Aplysia californica. Next base: position 695,910 of record NW_004797317.1, on the reverse strand, counting down.
TCAAATATTTTATATCGTCGTCTTAGTTAGGAGAAATGGATTATAGAAATTCTATGGCATAATAAGGCTTTAAAATGTGAAATCAATTCTTTCTATGAAATCTTTTCGGACCCCCCCCCCCAAAAAAAAAATAAATAAATAAAATAAAATAAAATAAAATAAATAAATAAATAAATAAATAAATAAATAAATAAATAAATAAATCATGGTGATCATTCATGTCAACCCATCAACCCTCCCCCATACTCTACCCCTAAAACTCTACCTCTGATCTTTTGACCCTCCTTTTCAGGAAAGAACGATTGTGCGTGTATGTGTGTGTGTGTGTGTGTGTGTGTGTGTGTGTGTGTGTGAGAGAGAGAGAGAGAGAGAGAGAGAGAGAGAGAGAGAGAGAGGCAGACAGACGAGTAATCAGACAGACAGATAAACAGAGCGACAGACAGACTGGAAGACAGGTAGATAGACTGGTCGATAGACAGACAGGTAGACAGAAAAAACGAGACGACACAAGCAGGAACATTATTTTATTTGTCTTATTACAGTTTGTATTCTGGGCTTAGAACAATTAAACATCTTCCCAACGTTATAATGTATCATTTTAGTGGGCTCAGGTTCCTGCACCAACCTTAATATTGGAAAATGTATTTCCAGTCCCCCTGAAATTTTTTAATCCCAGAGTCGAAATCGTGTTACTCTAAATCTATGCAGAAAAGGACGTCAATACGTCTCGCACTGAGACACAACTGGGTACTTACCCCTGCCCCCCAGCCCCCACCTCCCACAAAAAGTAAGGAAAAAAAACAACCTCACAAACCCCTCTTAGCCACACTCATAATTTCACATTAATTACCACACCGTCGTATTTCCTTTCATGTGCCGGTTAAAGACTGCGTTATACATGTATAAGGTGATCAAAAAAAAACTGTACAACATTTTTTATTAATATTTTCCTCCACATTCTTTACTTTCTAAGTTTGTACACAACATTCGAAAGTCAAAGGGAATTTGCCTGATATTAATTTTAGATAAATCCACTAAATAGTTTTGCTCCACATAGCGCGTAAAAAACAAACCATTTTCAGCGATGTCCCCATTTTTGTAACACGAAGCACTAGCTTGCATTAGGCCTACCGCTAAAAATCTCAACGATTGTGCCATATTGCAAACTACAGTAGTCTAACAGGCCAACAGAAGTTTGCAGACAGTTTTTTTTTCAAGTTTCCTTTGCCTGCTGAGATCATGGTTAAGATAAGTAAAGAGAAGAGAGCTTTTTGTATTGAACATTTCCTCACCACCAACTCGTTTCTTAAGTTTTGCACAAGGTGCGGAAATAAAGTTAAAGTGCCCTGAAGGCCTTCTTTGATGTCGAGGGTGGAAATGGTCCATGAGTCAGGACCTGTAGAGAAACAGAATTATACATTCCCAGACAAAACGACCACTTCAGGCCAAACACACACCGCTTGCACCCCTTTAAACGTCACCAGGATGCAGAATTCAGTAGATGAGCCCATGAGACGTACGAGTATGTCCGTAGACGATGTCTGCAGCAATGACTTTCTCCATGGTCCGCATTCTCAAAGCAGATCTTCATCTATGACTGTATCATTTTCCCCCATAAACCACGAGGAGATTGGTCTTTTAGATTTAACTCAATAGAATGACCAAACACAAAATGAGAGTAGACATCTGCTTTCCTCTTGAAAAAAAGGATGGTGATCTGAAGATATAACCTCATATTGTATGGATTGAATTATCTAATTTAACGTATTCATACAAGGTATCTGATCCCATATAATCGGCGGATTCCAAGTAGTGTCCTTTTAGAAATTTTGATTTATAATAATATTACTGCATTTTTTATTTTAATATTATTTCATTATTTTACTCAAATCAATTCTATTGTTAGTATGATTGTTTTTGATATTGATGTTATGACCGTGTTTCTTCTTCTTCTTCTTCTTCTTCTTCTTCTTCTTCTTCTTCTTCCTCTTCCTCTTCCTCTTCCTCTTCCTCTTCCTCTTCCTTCTTCTTCTTTTTCTTCTTCTTCTTCTTCTTCTTCTTCTTCTTCTTCTTCTTCTTCTTCTTCTTCTCTTGACGAATCTCCAACCCCACTAGACCCGTGTCAAGTCCACCCTCTTCAGACTAATCACCCCCTCAAATTCAAGAGAACCTAGAAAAGCTTGGCACCAAATCTGAAGTCCCTCCTCCAATACTCAAGTCACTGACACTCGACTACCTGGACAGAAACTTCCCAAGCAACCTGTGGAATCGAGTTTACACAGATGGATCAGCAACTGATGCAGTCAGAAACGCGGTGAAGGTATCTACATAGAGTGGATAGATGGGTCAGCAGAAAGCCAATCCATCCCCACAGGATCTCTATCTTCAAATTACAAAGCAGAAACATCAGCACTCGAAATAACAGCCACCATTCTCTTGAATCACCAAAAATCTAAAGCCAACACCGTCATCCTCACAGATGCCCAATCTGTCCTACAAGCTCTCCAAAAGCCAAAATCAGCTTAAATACGACAACTTCTTTCACTCCTATGTGATCTCAACTCCCAAGCCAACACAACTCTGCAGTGGATACCAGGTCACTGTGGCATTCGTGGAATGAAAAAGCAGACGACTTAGCCAAAGAAAGAGCCAAAATAACCCAGATTGAAGATGGCATGGGTCTCTCAGAGTCAAAAACACTAATAAAATCTGCCTTAAGAAATAGATGGAAAAGGTCCCACCCTAAACAAAACAGACATGACCCCTACTACATACTAAATAGAGCAGACCAGGTCACAATCTTTAGACTCCGTTGTGGCCACAACAGACTCAAACACCATATGCACACCAAATTAAAAGTGGGAGAATCGGCGATCTGTGAATGTGGACACGACCAAGAGGATGCCAACCATGTCCTTCAGCATAGCCCGCGCTACGCCACCCTTCGCGCACAGACGTGGCAGAATGTGGTTCCCCTTGAGCTAAAGCTCTGTGGCAGTCTCTCAGCGTTGAAGCGAACCGCACAGTGCGCGACATCGGACTGACTGTCTAGCTACTGTCATCGAGAACGAGGAAGAAAAAAAAAGATTGAACTGACGTCTTGGTTTTCTAGTCTCTTTGTGATCCCGTCCTCAACTTTCTGCACATTGCCCTCTTCATTGAGTTTTCGTAAATTAATTGTCTCTGAATGTTTCTTCTTCTGTTTTCGCGTGGGTTTTTGCTCTTCTTTACTCGTCATCATCACTGGTCGGTAATCTGTATCAAAGGTGATGTTTGGGATTGATCTTGCATTAGCTGTTTTTGTTCTCTGGGCGATTTGTCTCATTATGAAGTCAATCTGTGAGGAACTTTCTAGGTTGTTTCAATTGTAATACGACTGGGTTTGAAAGTATTTGTGATATATAGTCCATACTCTGCACAGAGAGCTAATAGTTGTTCCCCATTATAATTAATTTGAACAGGTGTCACCCTGTGGTCAAAGGTAGTTTTCCCCATGGTGTCCTTGGGCCTACGTGTCCAATGAAGTCTCCCAATATGATCAGTTCCTCCTCACCAGGTACGCTGTCTATGGTGTCCGCCAACTTATGAAAAAAATTCTTCTTTATCTTCCCTTGAGTATGTGTCGTTACAAGGGGCGTAGACCTGGATGATAGTTTTACTTTTTTGCGCTTTCTGTATTCTGATTGTCAAGATCCATTCTGATATTAATTATTTCTGTATAACTTTTTTTGCCTTGTCAGGATGTATTAAGAATCCCACACCATGAATAGCTCTCTCTCTCTCTCTCTCTCTCTCTTTCTCTCTCTCTCTCTCTCTCTCTCTCTCTCTCTCTTTCTCTCTCTCTCTCTCTCTCTCTCTCTCTCTCTCTCTCTCTCTCTCTCTCTCCCTCTCTTTCTCATATCTGCTCCACTCCATATTAGAACGTAATTTTCATTATTTTCTTGGTCCCGCTTCCTTTTAAACGGCAATCAGACAGTCCAAGTATTGATATTCTCCACCTTTTCATGAAAGTAATAAGTTCTGGTTCTTTGTCTTTCAGGCCAAAGATGTTAAGTGTGCAAATCCTTTCTCGTAATCCTTTCACGATCGGGTCGTTTTCCGTCTATGTCAGTCCGTTTCTTTCTTCTATTTGTTTTTTAGCAATAAATAATCCGCTGCCGACTTGCTAGGCCTGTCACGGTTTCATCAGAGCCCCGTTAGTCTGCAACTTGACTCGGGTTCTCCTTCACGGATAGCGTCTCAGAGGCATAAAGCCACACCGTACTTCGTATATCCTGAGCTAGTTTGCATATGTGTGTATAAAATCTTTGTAGCCAACCTATTTGCGTCCTTAGTTCGCACGTCGTAAATGGATTTAACCACCACGCTGTGATAGACGACTTCAGCATAGATATAAGGCATTGATCACGGAGACTATGGTAGTCAGCTCTCTCGACAGGGTCCTGGAACTGAGCTTTTAATATTTTTGAGATTGTTGGTAATATCTGTAGTAGAAAAATTAGGAGGTAAGTAAGAGCAATATAATGTGTCTCCACCGGCCGTTTGCCTGTTTGTTTGTTTGTTTGTGTGTTTGTTTTGTTTGTTGTTTTTTTCTTTCGTGTTATCTTTTTTTCCACGTTTTTCCTTTTTGAAACTTCTTTCTTTCTGTCTCTCTTTCTATTTTTATTCATTTCTTTTTTCTCTTTCTATCTTTCTATCTCTTTGCATTTTTCTTTTTTCTGCACTTTTCCTTTTCCAAATTTCCTATTGTTCTGTCTTTCATTCTGCTGGTCTTCAGTTTCCCCCTTTTTTTGTTTTTACTTTTGTAAGTTTTGATTCATTCTGTATTTTTCTGTGTCTTTTATTCTTCTGCTGCTGTTGAACATACTGTTTGATATCGGTTCCGCAAATGAGACAGAATATTACGCCGGTCTTATTAATGAGTAGTTACGCCTTGTTAGCTGCTTTATATACTCTCATCTCAACAGCATCGTCAGTGGTTCTTTTCCGTTCAACCAGCCTTGAAGGTATGCTAGAGTTGCAGGTGAAGCTTCTAGCAGCTTCTTAGTCACATTACTGATTCCTTAGGGACGATACGTGCCCTCGTTGTGGTGAGCATTGCTAAATCTAGACATACTGTTTGAGCAACGCATAGCAAAAGATTTCAAAAAAATTATGGGCGGTTGGGGGGGGGGTATTTTAGCAAATGATCATCAAGTCCATCTCATTCATTTTTTAAAATTTTACTAACTCTTAAGATGACATTGTGTAAAAGGCCCTATTTGCATTATGTGGAGGTTATCTGGTTCATTTAAAGGTAAACAATCACAAAAGTCCTCATGAGTACATTTTATCGAAAGGCAAATCACATGAAAAAGAAATCAGCTTTAAAAGACTTTGCAGAATATAATAAATCTGTGATTGAAAAATGTTGCTGTGCACCTACTGGCCTTTTATTCCTCTCCGGAAAGGAAGCGACCCCTCACGTTTGACTCTCGTGACGTCACAGTTAAGACCTCTAGTTCTATTTATAATCTCTTTGGTCCGAACCTCTTTGGTAGAACAGCAACAATGTTTCTCGCTACCTGATAGATCGCTACCCTAAAATCACAAAGTTCTATCAGCTCAGTGCCTAGTTTTGAAAGATTTGACGTTTTAAAAAGTTTCACAACTTGCCAATCTTTCTCAAATGCAATTTTTGGAATATTTTGATAACAACTTCAAATAATCTTATGATTTTGATAGAGCAGATAGGTCATTTGGTTTCTGACCTCATGGTCTTAGTAACTCAAAATGGCAAAAACTGTCAGATGAAACTTTGTAAGTTTAAGGTAGCGAGATGTCAACATCCTCGATGGCTTTCCCTACGCCCTGTATGACTTGCTGCTGTCATGACGAGATCAGTTAACTACGGTTGATGTATACTCGGGTTGGTTTACTCTGCATAAATTTTACATCTTTGATTTATTGTTTTTATTATTGCAGGTCTTTGAGTTTACTGAAAAAGCAACGTAGAATCCCCTGCCATGGGTCCCAGTGGCGTGGACAACTTTGCCTACTCCGTGGACGGTTCAGAAACCCAGAACAAACTCAGACATTTTGCAGTGTCCGAGGATGGCGTCACGTGAGTTGTAAACGTTTTTATATTGTAAGCTTATTGGTCAAACATTCGTGGCGCAGCTACTATCAACTGTCGAACATAGACTCTCCAACTTTTGCACATTGATTTGTGCATCAATTTGTCTCAACAGATGAATGTTTTTGTCAAAACCTGCTGGCTGTATTCTATAAAATTCTTAAATAAAAATACTAATAAATCCTAGTGAGGAGTTTCTACAGATTTTCAAAGGTTTACACTTTTAGTTTAGTTTAGTATAGGCTTTTACGGCGCTCGCAACTGCATAAGGTCATATGAGCGCTCGAAACACAAGTTAGTTTTGTTCACAACAGTTTACTGTACGGCTGGCTCGGGTCAGTAGTTGAATCTTAAAATGTTCAT
>NW_004797317.1:686647-688880 GCF_000002075.1 Aplysia californica | reverse complement strand
TTTTACAAAGTAGGAGCACAAATTCTTTACATTTTCACTCGTCATCAGCTTTTATACCTGCTAATGTGTAAGACAAATGGGAAGTTTGTGGTATTGTATATGTTATTTATGAAGAAAACAAACTATCCTCAAGTGTTGTTGAAAAATATTTTAAAGTTGAGACAAACTATTGATGCCAGGTCCTGCTATGAAAGGGTGGCATTGTTTCACCACTTAAAGACAAAATGTTGTACCATGACTTTTTGACCGCACCATGAGCATAGCTGATATCCTAAGGTGCGATGCAATGAGCAAGTCCGACATTTCTAAAGCTTCGCTCTTTCCAATACACAGTGTCTTATAACTTCGTATTTATGTTTGTTCGTGTGTACGTGTGAGTATTTATATATATATATATATCTATACATATATATACATATATATATCTCTACCTATATATTTATATATATATATATATAACCTCCCACCTCATGTCTTTATATGTGTCTTTGCGTGTGTGTGTGTGTGTGTGTGTGTGTGTGTGTGTGTGTGTGTGTGTGTGTGTGTGTGTGTGAGGGGGAGAGAGAGGGAGAGAGAGAGAAGGGGAAAGAAAGAGAGAGAGAGAGAGAGAGAGAGAGAGAGAGAGAGAGAGAGAGAGAGAGAGAGAGTGAGAATGTGTGCATGTGTCTAAATATATGTATGTGGATGTGACTGTGTGTTCATGTGTGTGTATATGTTTGTGTTCGTGTGTGTGTGTGTGTGTGTGTGTGTGTGTGTGTGTGTGTGTGTGTGTGTGTGTGTGCGTGTTTATGTGTGTATGTGCGCGCGCGGCCTGTCTAACTCTGCACACTTACATCTCTTCATCCCACACAGTCTGAGCGAGAAGAGCAACAAGAACAAGATGTCTAGCGGGGTGAAGGCGCTGTTGTTTGTTCTGGTCCTTGCTCTTGTCGCTGTGGTGGTGCTGGCTGTGGTCATCGTACAGATCAGGGACGACAACAAAGACAGTATTAAGGAGACATCAGACAAGAATAAAGGCGACAAGATTGATGAAGAGAAGCCACCAAAAACTAGTATGATTAGTTTTCTTTGTTTTGTTTTGTTTTTAATTATAATTTAACTACCAACTCACCGCAACTGCTGCTGATTAAGAAAACATGGGATTGTCACACTGATTAGTAGCTTGAAAACATTTTTTTAAACACCCCTTCCACACCCTCCAAACAAAAAAGGCAGAAAATCAATAGTTTTTCGGAAATGACCTGTTCGTTTCTTAGCTGTCACTAAGCTGTATATGCTCCGATAAGACGAAAAGGAGCGTAATCTTATTATACTATTGTTGTCTACTGTATACTCTTCTTCACACCAGAGCTGTCGAGCGTTGAAAATATTATTAGACGTCGTCATAAGAGAAAATAATGCACGAGTCATATCCACACCGTCTTAATAAATAAAATAATAAAATACTTTTAAGAACCATTTGTCATATAATATATTTGGGTTTTGCACAGAAATTTATAAAGCAAAACATTGTTAACAATGACAGATACAAAAAACAAAAACAAAACAGCCCCAAAACCACAACAACAACAAGTCTGGTAAATGGTAGTGAAATTATTTAAATCAAGCTACCTGTCTTTTGAAGAGAGTTATAAGTCTCTTGTAAAATATATTGAGGCGAAAAGAGGAGGGGGTTTTTTTGTTTGTTTTTTCTTTTTAAAATGCTATATTTATATTATACCCTATATACAGGTCGAGGATTTTGAAAAGTAACAGTATGAAACATAAATTAAGTAAGTTGGAAAAAAGAGATGCTCAAATACAGGCTGCTTACGACCAAATGGAAAAGATAAAATATTCTGATGGATAAAAGGGAAGTTTTAAACATAATGTCCAATGCCAAGGTGAACGTAACACATGCCAGAGGGGCAGAACGAGCTACCATTAGAAATATAGCAAATAGAATGTACAGAGTGTCATAATATCAAAGTTGAAGTTATTGTCACATTGGAAAAATAAGGCAATGAAATACTAATAAGTTCAATTAATTCTTTTCACGGTAGTTTGGAAATTCCAGAACAAAATGGTAACCTCAGTTTATATAGCTTTACCTATATTACCAGGGGCCACAGGGTGTGAGTTACATAAGTCTTAAGCCTCATAAGCTTTATGAATCTTACACATACGCGCACACAAACACACACACACACACACACACAAACACACACACACACACACACACACACATACACAC
>NW_004797317.1:679851-684871 GCF_000002075.1 Aplysia californica | reverse complement strand
ACCCCCACCCCCTCCCCACCCCACGCGTCTCTGTACTCTCTCAGCTCCACAATGCCTTATCAAAGAAACCGGAAAATATTTTATTTTAATACAATTCTGGGAAGAGGAAGGAGTCGGGGGAAAGGGCAGGGGTTGAGAAGTTTAAGCCACTGGTGTTTTGGGGGTACAATCAAGGAGCTTAGAACTTTTAATCTCCTTGGGTACAATTAAAGTACCTTTTTCTCGTCCTGTCATGAGCGAACATTAATTCGTAGATTTACCCTTCGATAGATAATATCATGTTGAAAAGAGGTAGACACCACACTAGATCCTGTAGTGTTTGTAGCCTAGTGGTTAGGTTACTGGACCCATAATCGTGAGATTGCAGGTTTGGGGTTTCGAGCCTCAGCTCGGTCCAACGTTGTGCCCTTGGGAAAGGCACTTTACGTGAATTTCCTATTATTTTGGCTGGTCATTTTGTCGATGGACTTAAGTCTCGGAGATACCGATTCGAAAGTAACCTGCTAGTGTGCATATGTGTGTTAAACCTTTGCCATTTCACTATTTTTTTTTTTACTTAAGTTCCGGAGTCTTCGTCTTTTCGTTCATATACGATATTATTTGTCTCCGTCGTTATTAACTCTAAACATAAACTGTTTTTCAAAGTAGACTTTCTCAATTATTTGTTTCTGAGGAATATTGGAGGAACCGCCAGCAAGTGATGAACTCCAAGCGGTGACGAGTGCCAGAAACTTATACCAGTCTTGTCTTGACATGGGTAAGTTCTTGGGGGAAATATTCCCTTTGCAACTTTCAACAATTTGTGCAATCCTACGAAAATAAAAAGAAACGGTTGAAGTTTTAAAATGTTAGGGCCTGTGAACGTTTTATCTGTTCAACGAGTGCAACGCCTGCTGTATGGCGTGATTACCGTAGAACTGGGGAGGAAACGTTAATATGTGGTGTAGCATCTTGACAGAGTAAGTAGAAAGAAAAGTGTTCATTTTCTGATATTTTGCAATGGGTATTTATAAATTACTGCCCCCAAACAGTTCCCAAATTAATGCAATACGGCATTTGAAAGTATAGTGATTGTACCATTGGCATCTCATGTGGTTACGTGTAGGCCTATACAACATGAAATAAACTTTTTTATACATTTCTTAAGTCACAACTCGGACATTTTTAACTTTGACAATTGTCTGACTAAAAGACCAAGATGTATTTGAAATGAAAAGATCTTGTGAAATATATTTCAGATTTTCAATGTTGTTTCTTTTATTTTTTCAAAGAAACAATGAACAATCGAGGTGACCAACACTTCAAGGATTGGCTCAAGGCCAATATCGGAGACTCTCCTCTTATCTCTACATCTTGGAACGACGTCACGTTTGATCTCACTGACGTCGTAATTAACGCCACCGAACAAGGGTCTAGCCTCCTGGTGGGCATCTATCCAGATGTCGATGACAAAAACTCGAGTGTTCACGTATTGAAGGTAAAGAGACCTGTTTATTTGATTAAAATGAGTTGAACGCCATATTTTACAACAGTTTTATCGTACACATTTCAGCCTGTTGGAATGATAGCAATTAGTATTCACAATTCTCGGCGTTGTTACTTGATAAGTATTCTTTAGGTAACTGAGGTCAAATATTACCTTTTTCATGAAGACCCCTCAAAGAAAGAAAGAACGAAAAGAAATAAAACAATAAAATAGTAAATAAAATTAAAGCATTTTCCCACTTGATTTCAGATAATGTATTAAAAAAGTAATCATTATTACTATTTTAATACAGATAGACCAACCTCGTTTGGGCATGCCGGGTCAGAAGTACTACCTGGTCCCCCGAAATGACACTATGCTCATGGCCTACCAGACATTCATCTACAGAGTGGCAGAGACCATGGGGTTTGCAGATCCCGTCACGGCTCAGCAAGATGTGGAGGACATTGTGGATTTCGAAATACAGCTGGCACAGGTGATGATAAAAATCCGTTATGTTAACGTTTGAGACGAAAGTTCAATAATTAGAAATCCTTGGCCTAGAGGTAATTCCTGTTACTATAAGTATACGGCACGCTATCTCCTTTGTATGCTTCTCATTCTGTCATTCAAATTTTCAGCATTAGCAACTCAATATTTTTACACTATTATTGAATGAAATTAACCCCAAACTAAGCAGAAATGAACTATCCCAGCTATAATATTATACAGTTTGTTTTTAAAAAAAGCAATGCCGTGAGGCTACTGAACCTGTGCACTTCATCCAAAGAGCTAAACATTCCTAAGTACTATGTGCGCGGCAAAATGGTTCTGAAGGGTTATAGTTTTATTTGTGTTCACAAATTATAGTACCAATGAAGTCACATAGGTGCGTTTGGATTTAGGACCGAAGACAGACAGAGGGTAAACTCTTCGATTTGATTTATGGACGTAAGTAACACTACAAGTTGAAGAGTAAACGTTCTAATCACCTAATAGTTAATAGATAGTCTGACACTAATAGTGAATTATTGTATCTTTACAACAAGCACGGTGCTACAAACATTTTAACGGGATCATATAAATTGCAACGTTTGTTGTTATAACTGTTTTCAGTGTGATTGAAGATAATAGATAGGGATTTGAATGGCTATAACCATCATTCTTGGGTAACTGCGAGGAATATCATGTGGAAGTTGCTTTTCTTTCACACTTTTTTCACGGATTACGTAAATTATCTCATTTCCTAAGATTTTGGTACTAAAGATACTAAGGCTTCCACGCTTTTCGACTAGGTGGGCTCAGATTTCTCCTGATGTATTCACAGTTATATTGCAACATTTTGTCAACCTTGTATAAGCATAATGTTTTTAGTCTTTCTGTGGGTGATTTTTTATAACCCTGCCCCTTTATAAAATATTCGGGTTTTTACCGATACAACATACAAAATAAGCTGCTAAAGCAAAAGTAATGATATTCAGTTTTTGTGTTTGACGAAAGTATTGAAGTGTAGTAGTTGATGGTCTCACTAAATAACTCAGAGATTGCTTGAAAAATGAAAAGCCTTACGCTTTTTTCGGTGTCCTAAATTTTGAGGTAACCGTTACATGATATACTTCTCTATTATTGATGTATGCTGATTTCATCATATTCAATTTTCTAGCTATTTCCCATGAACTTGCTGAGCATAGTGATAGCACACGACATTGTGTATTTTTTTAATCTGAAGAGATGGAAATTTTAGTAGCACCTTGTGCTTCGTGAAAATTCTTATTTTTACAGTTCCCTTCATGGATGTCGAATAGAAAGTCTTTTTCTTAAATACACCCTCTCCCCCAGATGTTGGTCCCTTCCGAGGAGAGGCGGGACGCAGAAGCCCTATACAACCCCATGACCTTGTCAGAAGTCCATGGAAACTACAGTACGGTGAGTACATTACTACCTCTGCGACTGTGCTTGGTGCTATACTGCGCATCCATTACGGCATGAACAATTTTCGCAGTTTTCTTCCGCTTGAGCTCAGTGAGGAATTGGATGTGAAAATTCCATAGTGCAGTTGGTTATATGCACACGGACGTCCTATATACATAGACCGAAAAATCATCCCTTGTCTGTCAAGCAGATTTTCGAGGGAACTCTTAACATTGAAATATACTGACATCAGTGACTCCATTTATGGAGAGGAATTAATTTTGATTTTTGCCTGGACGATGGTCATTTTAGGACCACCTAGGAATCTCTAAAAGGAAACACTTTCACATGGGACCTCTGACATTTTTTTTCTTACCATAGAAGACTAAGTGTTCCATCCTACGGACACAGGGGAGTAGAAAACGTGAGGAAAAAATAAAACAACACTAACGGGGATCGAATTTCAGACCCCTGACAGTGGAACACTACGTTGAGCTACTGAACTTCATATTTTCGCAGTTATTTCCAATCATCAACACCCTTAAAAGAGGACAAAGAGCATATTATTTGTTTAAAAGCCTGTGCATACTGTAAAAACAATGTACCCCAAACGTGTAGGACTGTCAAACGCAACGTTTGCAGTCTGGGCAAGAGAATTCTACGAAGTTCCTTTTTTTATCGAAAATGTATTAATATGTCAAAAGAAGTTTGCCTTGCAAGTAAACGCTTCAAACCTGCTTTAAAATAAATCTAAAATCTATGATCACGGTCCAAAGTATTTATACAGCAATCAAACAAAGGAATAAGGCACGTTTGTAGTAGAAATTTCGGATTAATTTGTTGTTTCAAACTTTAAAGTTGTTAATTTGACTTTATATACAATTCCCTTCATTGATACCCTGACTCCACAGCAGTATCGAAATATGATTTACATCTGGAATTATTCCCTTTTTTTAAAGTACTTTGTTTTTCTCAATCGAGACCTCGGGGCTTTCGTGTCGTATCTCCATTTTTAACAGTGAAAATGTGATATCTTCTTAAGCTCACTCTTCGTTATGAACCGTTTTCACTGTTATTAAAAATGGAGATACGACAAGAAAGCATTGGGGTTGGGAAGTTGATATAGAGACCTAGTAGCAGCGGGAAAAGAGGGCAGTGACACTAAATTTTTCCTCATTCTAAGTTTGTTTTAACGATATTATTTTTCAGAAAGTAGCCATGTCTCTTGGTGTTACTCTCTAATCAAGTCATCATTATTCCCCTTTAGAATTCTTTTATATTGAAATTTTACGATCTCCATCAAACACTGAGCATTTTCTGTTCATTTGTGTATGTGTGTGTGTGTGCGTGTGTTTGAAAACAAACCAATGAACAAAACAAAACAGGGAGAATTCGACTTCATGCGGTTCGTGACATCGTTGCTGACAGCCCCAGAAATAGGAATTACAGACTTCACAGAAAATGAAACCATCATCAACATCTCGCCCTCTTACTTTCGTAACTTCTCGGAACTCATCAGGAACACTCCGAAAAGGTAACGCAAATCTTTCTTCATTTATTCCCTCTTTTGCTTTTTCTAGAATAAATACAATCGGTGCTCATGACATTTGAAACCCTCTTGCCAACCTCTCCACCCCCCCCCCC
>NW_004797317.1:669679-677062 GCF_000002075.1 Aplysia californica | reverse complement strand
TTCTTCTTCTTCTTCTTTGTAAAAAAGCAGAATAGAGATGAAGTCTTGATTATTTTTCGTTGAGTATATGTAAATAGGAAAAATAATTTTATGATTTCTTATACGGCATAAAATTTTGCTTGATATCATCATCATCGTCATCATCATCATTATCAACATCATCGTTTTAAAAGCAGAGTAGATAGGGAGTGTATTGATAGATTTGCAGTTACCAGGCAGGACAAAAGTGACTCAGTGCGAGATAGGCCGAGGGGGCTAATCAATTATAAAGAAATCCTTCCTAGTCTAGCAAATGGAATCAAAGCATCTTAACGATTCCACAGAATTAATGTTTATTGGTAGCCCTTTGATGTCCCGGATTTCCCCCTTATATTTTCGTTTTCATTTATCTTTTTTTTCTCTACAACTATAAAAGTGATCGAGCTAGCGCCACGGCGGCTTTTTTTATATCGTATTTTATGTAGTATACAAACATGTTAGAGGCATTTGGAAATGTCTAGCGTGGTTTCAAATAAGATAATAGAACAAGTATAATTTTTGTTTAAACAAATTTTTCTTTGCGAAGGTTTCATGAACAGAAATAGGCGTATTTGGATATTGAAAGTGTTTGCACAATCAACCCAGATTTCTTTTTGTTTTGAGAAAAAAAAATCGTTTAAAGTCTGTGAGTTGCTGAAATGAGCTGGTTGACTGCTGCGAGTATTCCTGATTCGACGCCCAAACCAAACGCTTGTGAATTTGGTTTGAATGGGGAGTAGTCGAGTTCCAAATAAACAAAAGTTGGAATAAAAAAGCCGATAGTCGTTAATATGGGTCTTTCAGCGAATTATCAATGTTCGAATAAACTACTGGACATTCGTGACTTTAGGCTATTTGGGAGTTTTTAAGACACAGTTGGCTTTATTCCACCGGTGTGGGTTCTTTTTCACAAAACACCTGACAACAGAAAATTTACCATTTTTATCCTTTTAATTGACGTTTTTCAGTACAATCCATACGGAAATGTGTTCTTTAATTGACACCAAAGGTGTTGAGTTAAAAAACACAAATTCGACACAAATTCCCAAACTTACGGAAAAATGCCAGTTTCTTCACTTTCATTTTTTTGACAAGTGCCTGATTTCCCCCACGCTGCCTCACATATACTTTCAACCAGAAGAAACCTGTTTCCTCAAACAGAAGTATAACTGAGAACACAAAGATGAGAACCCTGGACAATGGTGTGGTCGATCTGTGTGTATGGTTGCAAAAGCTGGACACCAAATAAGGACAAACGGAGAAGACAGGAAACTGCCCAAATGTTGCATTTAGGGAGACAACTCAGTATCTCATTGACAAAGAGTAAAACAGATAGAAAAGTGCTCCAAATTGCAGGTGAAAAACAAATATAATCAGAACCATCAGAAATAGCCAGTTTAGATTCCTTGGCTACTTAAATTGAATGGACTAAAGAAACCAGTGCTAGAGTGAAGGATTAAAGGAAAGAAAATCAGAGAAAGAAATAGAACAAAATACGCACATGGCTTCAGTAACTTTGCAACAAATAAGACAATTTTAACGAGTTGATTAGAAAGACAAACAACAGGAGTTATCTCAGCTTGCCTAATGAAAAGTATAACTCTAAAAAGCCAATCACCACAAAACACATGAAAAAATAACCAATATATGAAGAACAAATCACTGCGCAACAAAAATATCTATGTGCCCTATATATCATATTTAGCTTTGAGTAACGAATTTGATTTCATTTTGACAATTATTGTAAATGAGTGTAACGAAATTTTTTTTTACCTAATGTTTGTCTTTTTTCCCCTTCAAAATCACAATTGGACCCTTTTTCATTTGAAAGGAGGAGGGTGAGAATAGCTTTCTTTATTGAATGGCCCACCCCCCACAACTGTCGTAAACGATCTTATATCTCAAGTAGGCAGGAGGGCACGAAACAGTCCTATGTCCATTAGCAGGTGCCACTGATTCAAAATGTCATTTTGAAAGACTTTGCTCCAAAGTTGCAGGTGCCTAAACGGTTTGCTTGATTGGACCCGCAGTAGACTATAGTGCACGAATGCTGAAAACGCACGAATGCTAAAAATGCGGTGACTTCATCCTTGCTGATGTCTGAAAGCTTATGTACGTCGTTTTAGGTGTTTTTCTCATCCAGATACATGGATTATCTTGTCTTCTTAAGAACTAACAAATGCCTAATTCAGTATCATACTGCACTATACTACCCGATTCTGACCTATGTTCAAATCCAGAAGGTGCTATTTTAAAACTATGTTTGTTTCGGGGCGTTTTAAGTTATACATACTCAAAATAATATTACCGTTCAATTGTTTTCTTTTCAGGTTCTGTACGGTGTCAAGACAGAGGAGGCCCAGGAAAAAATGTGCTCACGTTACACAAGATATCAAACCGGCTTCGTCCTCGGCAAAGTTTTTGTCGAGCGATACTTTGAACCCGAAGCCAAAACTATGGTAAAGTGAATCTTTGTGCACTGGCTGCACCCTGTTTCCTAACAGACACGATGATATGGTTAATTTTTACAATTTCAATAAGATTATGCGGGTAGTAAAAAAGAATTCAGAGAAGATCTGTGAACATGAAAAGGAAAGCAATGTTTAACATCCATTAGCTCTTCGTCAAGAAGATAGCGTCGTGGTCTACTGGTTAGGCTGTTGGGCTTGCAATCGAAATGTCTTGGGTTCGAACCCTGTCAAAGGCCCAATGGTGTGTCCTTGAGAAAAGGACTGTACAAATTTTCTTCACTTCTTCCAAATGGAAAGGGTGCCAGACAATTATATAGACGGCAAAACATTTTGTTAGTTTGGTAGTGTTTGAGCGCATTTAATCCTCATCTTGCATTGTTTCTGAGTGTTCTAAGGTCTGTGGGTGTAAGAATGATTGTGAAGCTCATAGAGCATGCTGCATTTAATAAGTGCAATTGTGATATTATTATTATTATTATGTTTATTATTATTATTATTATTATTATTATTATTATTATCATTATTATTATTATTACTACTACTATTATTATTATTTGATATTGTCATTATAAAAACACTGAGAGCTTAAGAACAATAGAGGGACAGACCGATATAGAGATAGAGATAGATAGATAGATAGAGAGAGAGAGAGAGAGAGAGAGAGAGAGAGAGAGAGAGAGAGAGAGAGAGAGAGAGAGAGAGAAATAGACAGAGAAACAGAGAAGACGAAGGTGCGCCACAAAATGCACTGGAACATCGTAGGGCTGCCTTTAAAATAGTTATTGGATGAAGTAGATTCAGAGTGGGATTAACGTATAGGGACTTTCAGATGTGGAAATCTCTCCTCTAAAAAAATACTCTTGAAAGAATTAAGGATGAAGGTATGTCGAATCTAAGTGGAGTCTTGAGATTTGATTTTATGGTATTCACAACGAAAATACTGACGCAATAAACGTTGCACTAACCATGTTCTAACTTAATCTACTTTTATAGGCCCTGGAAATGATAGATGGTCTACAGTCTGCTTTTGATGAACTAGTAAATGAACTCTCTTGGATGGACCCGGCCACGAAAAGACTTGCTCAGGAAAAGGTGGACATTATTTTATATTATTAAATACAACGATGTTTTTGTTAACTTTTTACCGTGAATTGAAACTGCATCATCCACCTGGGCATCAAGTTCATGACGGCTTGAATAACAGTAACCTATGAGAATTTACTTTCAGCTCAGAAATGTTTAGTCTGTTTCGAACTATGGGCGTGTTGTGTTCGAATATAACATTTTCTTAAAGTCTTTCCTAACGTACACATTAACGTCACATTTCGATAGTCATTAATGATCGTTCTTAAGTGGATATTTCATCCTTTTTATTTCTTTGCAACACGTCATAGTATTCCTCTTTTACGTGTATTTCCTCAATCACAACCGTTCTCGTTGCACCCTGCTCTCATAAATCTAATAAATGTGACTATTAGATGTAAACCATTTACATTTTGTAAATGTTGTAAACATAGAGCAAATGTGTCGTAGAGATTTTTTTAAAAATTATTGTGAACTGTATTTTCAGAACGAAATCATCAAGTCCAAGATTGGTTACCCTGAATTTGTGAAAAATGACACCTATATAGAGGAGCTTTACTCAAACGTAAGTGGTTAAAACAAAAGTCGGCATCGGGTAATTGTTATAACTTTGTTTCTTTGTATATCACACCCAGAAAATAATCGTTAAGATGGCTAGAGAAATTACTCATTTGCTCGCTCCCAGATAGTTGAACAATTTGCTGTTTAATTGCTGCCTATCTGTTGAGAATATTAAGTTACAAAAGTGCATTCTTTATTATGGGGTTCCCCCAGATTCAATTTTAGTTACTGCTCAATTAAGAAAAAAACATATTCCATCCTACCAGGAAGTTACACAAATAATGGTGTAAATAATAACCGTTTAGAAATCTAGGAGACAAGTGTATCTTTTTCTAGAAAGGTAAAGAAGTTTGATATCTGTTAAGATTCATAATACATGTCCATGAACAACCAAGTAAATCATGTGACTCGATGTATCTACCTTGATCTCAGAAGAACACACCCGTCAGAAGGACAATAACAGTAATTCAAAATGGACAGTTGTTTCTCTGGACTGCCGTGGCTGAGATGAATTGATTTGCTAATTAATTTGTTAAATAGTTCCCATAATTGTAATTGCTTTTGGATGTTTTAAGCTTTGCTGACAAATCTTTATCACAAAATGATTTCTGCTTTGACTGTTCTTGTTAGGGCCAATGTGAGAGCAGAAGGATACGTACAGCAGGAGGACAGATTATATACACCCTAAAATATTTTAAACCAATTACAACAAATGGAACATCTTTAACAAATGAATTTACAAACTAATTCGTTTCAGCCACAGCACTCCAGAAAAACAACCCAGTCTAAACAGCTTCCTTCTTTATTGACATGACATAGAAAGACACAATTTTTATTGCGTGTTTGTTTTCTTTTCAACTCACAGAACAAGGCCACCCAATATATAATACTAGGGAAAGAACTAGTTTGGTCATGTGTTTGCATAATTTAAAGAGCATGTTAGTGTACAGATCTAAAGCATAGACACATTGTTTGGCTTGTGGTTTGCTAATGAATGTGACTTGCCATTACATTCTTCACTAAGATGTGTATCCGCACTGTCAATTACAAACACCTTTTATTATATTATTCATGTTTTTATTCTCCAGCTTACATTTACAAGTGACCAGTACTTTGAAAACAACGTAAAAATAGATAAGGAGGGCTATGGTAGTTGGATGCGAGAACTAAGGAAGCCAGTGAACACAGACGAGTAGGTGGTGGGCTTCTCTAGCGTCTGATATCTCTATTGTGTGTGACTCTTGTCATCTTTTATCCTAAACACTTTTCTCTGTCTGCCTGTCTGGGTTTTTTTGTATTTCTATCATCCCTCCTCCACACACAGCCCCCTTCTCTGTCTGTCTGCCTCTTATTCTGTCTGTGTGTCTCTCTGTGTGTCTGTGTGTCTGTCTGTGGGTCTGCCTGTCAGTTTATATGTCTGTTATTTGTCTCTTTCGTTTTTTGAGTGTTTGTACATGTGTGTGTTTGTGTGTGTGTGTGTTTGTTTGTTTTTTGGTGTTTTTTTTATTCGCATGTGGTGTACTGCAGTGTGAGGTAATGGTGGATCTAAGGAGCGTTTGTGTTTACGTATGTCATCAAGTGATTTTGCTGAGCAATAAACACTGTTCATCTCCACAGAATATTTTCTGAAAGATCACTTGACAACACTTATAATACCAAAACTTTTGAAAAAAAAACACAACATGAACCCACACATGCTTATTGTCGTGGTAAAGTAGAATATTGTTCATTGTCTTGCTGTTGGAAATTTCCCAAGGACATCTCATTATTTTGACGTTTTTTTCTTCCAGTTTTGAAATGTTTTTCGAACTTTTGTTTTTGGTTCACCACATTACACGTACTTTCAAAAACACATAATATACGAGGGGCATACCAGAAGTTTTTACCTGGCCATGAAGGGATAAAGGTAGAAAGCTAAAATTTGGCACTAACCTTAATCTTTCTCTGAGTAGTCGCCTCCCATAGTAATACATTTTTGCCATCGGTGTATGACCTTATAAAGACCTGAGAATAGAAGATCTTCTCTTTGTCAGAAAATCAACCCTCTACCGCTTCTTTGGACTCATCATCCCTTTCAAAATGCCTTCCTTTTGACTTCTTTTTCAGTTTGGGGAATAAAAAAGTCGGACGGGGCTAAATCTGGATAATAGGGTGGATATGGCAAAATCTCATATTCTCGCGCAGTTTCTGCACCTTTTCTTGAAGTGTGTGCTGGCGCGTTTTCGTGAAACAGCAAAATGCCTTTTCAGATCTTTGTTCTGGGATTTTCTTTTATAGCCAGTGGTAATTTTTTTTAGCTTGTTAGAATAATGGTCTCCGGTTATCGTATGTCCATTTTCAAGATAGTCGACTATAATCACTCCTTCTTGGTCCCAAAAATCTGATAGCATCATTTTTCCACTCGGTGGCTGCACCTTTGCCTCCTTTCGTGTTGGAGACGAGAGAAATTTCCACAGCACTGATACAAATTTTAACTCTGGATCGTAGTGATGGACACATGTCTCATCCATGGTTACAAGGCTTTTTAACAATTTAGTTTCACGTTGTTGCTTGCCTTGCAAGAACAAAAACTTCATTACTGCTCTGTGCTCAATTTTCTCCATTTTTATGTTGAAACTGGAGAACAACATACCCCCATTTACTTACAGTTAGCTGGTGTTAAAACCAGTCATGGGAAATTCCCCAAAATTTACATGCAATCTCTGAAGATGAGTGTTGGATTTCACCCCAAATTTCAGCTGTCTACTTTTATTCCTTCGTGGTCAGGTAAAAATCTTTTGGTATGCCCCTCGTATGTGTGGATTTTACAGACAGACGTTGGTTAAAGGCACAACACATCATGTACTTTTGCAGTTTCCAAGGACTCTCAAGCTATAGATGTTACAAAAATGTAGAGGCCATTTTTTCGCTAATTTTACTTCTGAAACCTGGCTACCCTCACCTCCTTTAATCGCAAATATCGCAATTTCTATTAAGGGTAGATGGGTATTTTACATCGAAAATAGAATAAAAGAATAAGCTTTAACATTATATCAATAAATCCGCATGCCAAAAAATTGACCAGTGCTTGATTCCACCGCGTTGTGACACCTTTATTGTACGTGAGTTTTTCTAGACCCGTCGTGTTCTCTAACCACTCTACCGGTGGGGGTCTTCAGAACACAGACACTGTAGGCTACTGCCAAAGTTTGTAATGGTACCTTAAAATGATAATAATAAACAGCATTTGTATAGCTCATACCCCAGCTCG
>NW_004797317.1:662179-664679 GCF_000002075.1 Aplysia californica | reverse complement strand
ATCAGCTGTTTTTCATAAATCAGGCACAGGTATTTTAATCTGCGGGAGAAAAATGTAATTTATGTCTAGAATTGTTCTAGTTTTCGTTCTCATTCTTGTTTTGTCTTGTATCCTACCCTTTGCTACCAGCTCTTCGTTGGTAACATAGACTATGATAGACAATCTATTTAAGAGCGGAAAAGAAACTAGTCAGCTTATGACCCGCCTCACCAAGACCTCCACAAGTATGTCAGTGAATGCAGAAAATACCAACAGAATAACTAGCAACGCCAACAGAAACAGAACTGATATCAAAATAAAAAGGAGAAACTGGGAACTGCTAAAGTTTACAATTTTCATGGATCGATTTGCATTGTTTAATGAAATCCTGATCATACCCTTTTTGCTAAAGTACAGGGTGACCCCCCCCCCCCCAAAAAAAAAAAAAAAAAAAAAAAAAAAAAAAAAAAAAAAAAAAAAAAAAACCAAAAAAAAACTGCACAACTTTTTTTGCTAATATTTTCCTCCACACTAAAGTTTTGTGCTTCAAATTTGAACATAACATTCGGAAGTCAAAAGGAATTTGTCTGATATTCTTTTCAGAAAAATCCACTCCATAGTTTTTCTGTACACATCGGGTAAAAAAAGACAACCCATTTTCTGCTATGTCCCAATTTTTGTAGCATGACGCACTAGTTCGCATTAGGCCTACCTCTAAAAATCCCAACGATTGAGCAATAATGCATACTTCAGTGGTCTAACAGAACGACAGAAGTTTGCAGATAGTTTTTCTCAAGTTTCCTTTGCCTGCCGAGATCATAGTTAAGATAAGTTAAGAGAGCTTTTTGTATTGAACATTTCCTCACCACCATCTCATTTCGTAAGTTTTGCGCAAGGTACGGAAATAATGTTAAAGTATGTTAAAGTGCCCTATAGGCCTTCTTTAATGTCAAGGGTGGAAATTGTCCATTAGTTATTACCAGTAGAGAATTAGAACTAAAAATTCCGGTGAACATTTCCTCTGTGACATGTGTTCCTTGGCAAAGCCCATATTCACCTTTCAGGTTATATCAACTCCACAAATGCTGTCTATTTGGGCAACCTCACCACCTACCTTTATTGTTTCTAGAAACAGCTCCATAGAGTAAGGTGTACAGTGTGTGTGGCTTTGATGTCTCATTGTTGAGGGAATCCTTGTGTTTGACCACCATTAAACATTACGAACGACGCATTGAAATGTGTCTAGTCCAAAGGAGGAAATATACCATTGGTTCTTGAATTCCAGAATTTAAATAATATGTTTAAACTCTATAGCAGAAAAGAAATATTGTTTAAAGGTTACAGGGATGAAAAGATTAGATTTTAAAAATAAAAGGAAAGGAAAAAACAAACCAATCATTTCATGACTTTCCTTACAAGATCTTTTAAATTAGTGCATTTTGCATTTACAAGTGGTTTTTATAGAAGCCATATCCATTTTCAAAAATATTTTTCTTCTTTGTGAATTTTATATCAAACAGATTCCTTTTGGATGAATTATATCTATTCCTAATTACAACTTTCTATTACCAATTTTGCGCTAAACATATAGAAAAATGTACATTTTTTTAAATCACACTCCCTCAACAAATCAAAGAACACTATGGTTCTCTTTGAGTCAAGTATGTCTTTTTGTAGACTAAAGAAACGTTGGCAAGAACCACAGAAATTCAGATATCGAATTAGAAATAAATACCGAAATTGTTAAAAGAATTCAGCGAGATAGTGGTTCTTATAGTGACCGCCTGTCCACCGTGAAAAGCGGCAAGCTGAAATAGTTTGAACACGTCGCATGTCCTTGTGGACTATCAAAGACAGTGTTGCAAGGCACAGTACATGGAGGAATACGTTAAAGTGACGTCTCAGAGTGGATGGACCTGGAAATATGAGATTATCAGCAAGTCTAACAGTTAAAAAGAAGTAAGATAAGGTCAGAAGAAAGCCGTCCATGGCACTCCAACGATCCACATACTTTGGGTCTAACAATAATAATGATATGATGATGTTTTCTAGGAATATTTATAAGCAGAACAGATATCACCCTTAGCATTACCACCAATGTAAGAAATCTCGCATAAGTACTTGGAAGAACTTCAACCTACAAAGTAAAAAATAAACTAAGAAATCTAAGCCTGAATGCAAAAGTTTACAGCAACAAGCGAACCGTTCCTCTAAACCCGTACTGCAGCCTAGGGGAAGTAATTAACCAAGCTTATAAACAGCATCTTTGTTCTAACCTTGCATATCAGTTCACCCAGTTTTCATAAAGACTGATATCTCTTCCTCTTCTTCCCTTTCACAGGTGTGGTGTAACCTGGAAAGAAGAGAGTCTGTTATACAAGCTATCAGATCCGGTGTCCATAGTCTAGGGCCGTATAGGTAAGGCTTTGAAATAGTGCGCAGGCCTCCGAAACGCAAGACGAAGTACACACAACAGCATAATGAAAACGCACACACACACACACACACACACACACACATA
>NW_004797317.1:625735-661669 GCF_000002075.1 Aplysia californica | reverse complement strand
ACACACACACACACACACACACACACACACACACACACACACACACACACATACATACATACACAGACAACTACTCTCTAAAGCACATGCATGCACATGCTTACGCAGATTAATTTTTTTTCACAATAATAAATACTAAAACTCCATTCTTCATTCACAACTTTAGACATTTTTTCATTTCCACCTGTCAAAAGATTATTCTTAAACTGTTGGGTTTTTTAAAGTTTTCTATACGTTTTTGGCCAAACATCTGAATTCCACGTACTTTGCAAAATGTCTTCCTAGAAAAATCCACTGACATCCACAAACATACTTACAATCACCGTAGGAAACAATGAAATTCTACGTCATTTGCCTGCATCCTCTGTAGGTTTAATGTGAATGTCAGTTTCCAGAATTCAAAAAGTTGTTCCTTTTTTAAAAAATTCCACAGAGTGATTGGTCCAAACCAGAATTCCGAGGACTTCTCCCGAGTGTTCAGTTGTCCCAAAACGTCATTCATGAACGCGGAAAAGAAGTGCCAAGTGTGGTAGAAAGGAAAACAAATTAAATATTGACTGGAAAGATAATGTGACTCCTGGAGCCAAGTTACCTTCCAGAAAAAATGGTAGTAACGATTATTTGGTATTTGCATTAAATTAGTTTTAACTGATTCAGTAAAATTATATCAGAGTTTGAATTCAGTTACTTTTACTTACTTTTAATATTTTTATCCGCCGCTTATACCCTTCTGGGAGTCGCTTGGCGAAAGAGACGTCTCTCTGTCGCCAGCCTGAGAGCTTGGATTAGAGGGATGCCGTGGGTGGTTAATGTTTCCCGGACTCAATCTATCCAAGTTTGAATTCAGTTAATATTGTAAAATGGGCTATGGCCTTCTCATACCATTTTGGAGTCAAAACTTGGAAAGAGGTTGAAATGATAGAAAATAGGAATAGACCAGAATAGCGCTAGTAAACATATTAATATTATTACTGTATGGGTTCAAACGTAGAAATTTAAAATTTTCTAGCATTTAAACGATATATGGCATATATACATTATATTTAGAAGAGTTTTTTCCAATTATGTAACGGCAAATGAGGTAGCGGAAGCGGACAGTAATAGAACAATTAGCTTCCAGCCGAGGAAAGGGTGACGAGTAGTTGACACTTAGTTTTTATATCTAGGAAGATATAACATTATTTCAAACAGATTATAATATATTATGCTGTTTTACTCAGTTCTATTGGAAGTTTCGCTATGTATCCAATAGATCTATATATTATTATTATTATTATTATTATTATTATTATTATTATTATTATTATTATTATTATTACAGTCCATGCCGGCTTTAAGCACGGTCATCGGGAGAAAGCTTAAGCCGAAGCGTGCTTAAGTGCGAAGTAGACATAATCCAGAGATTTTCATGTAGAAAATACCCCGTGCTATTTCCCTTTGTTTGTAAGTAGGATTATAGCGGTCCTGCAAGAGTGTGCACTGTTATTTAGACACCCGCCATGGTAGTTTTTGTTCACTTGTTTATTGTTTGTTTTTGTTTTGAGGTCGAGTGGGAAATGAAAACATAATTTAGACGGCCAGTCACGATACAGCACACTAGGCCTATTGTAACACACTGCCTGTGCGTACCACCTGCCCGCTCTGCCACTCATACCACCACCGCCGCCTTCATCCCACCTCGCGCGTGATACACAAGCAGGATTAATGGATAGCGAGGGTCGAAGGTGAAATCGCAACCAGCCTCCCTTTCTCGTCTCCCCGACTCTCTTTGTATTCTTTTTTGGTCGTGTGTAGCTTTGCCCTAGGCCTAGGCTAGATCCTATGTCCGCGCGCACGGCTGTGTGCATCTCTCTGCCTTCCTCTCCACCCGTGTGAGTGTGTGTGTCCATCACTCGCGTTCTTTGTGTTTCTCTTAATACACTCCACTGCTGCGGTGTAGACTGTGTTCGAACTTCGATGGGTCATCATGAAAATATTGACTGTCTTGTAAATGAAGCGTGCTTGAAGCCGAAGTTACCGTGCTTAAAGGCGTGTTATTTATATAGCAAAAATTCGGTAAGAGCCGTTTAGCGTGCTTAAGTCCGAAACGTGCTTAAAGCCGGCACGGACTGTATTATTATTATTATTATTATTATTATTATTATTATTATTATTATTATTATTATTATTATTATCATTATTATTATTATCATTATTCGTTGTTATTTTGTTTATTAACATTACTATTATTATTATTATTATTATTATTATTATTATTATTATTATTACTGTTGTTGTTGTTGTTATTATTAGCGTCATTATCGTTATTATTTTTTTTACTATTACAATTACTATAATCTTTTTAAAAAACTTTATTACCATTACTTTTATTGTTATCATTATGTTTGTGTAGTTGCTCAGGACTTGGACACCACAGTGTGTGATTAAATCGTTTTGTTGAACTCTTGAAATTAAACGTCCTGTTATAGACTTCATAATTTCTAGCTAATGTATATTTTTTGTTAAATTTTAAAAAGTTTGCCTATCTTTGTGTGTGTGTGTGTGTGTCGGTATCGTAATTGAACAAAATAGTTATTCGGCGCAGACTCGGCAGTGTCTTAGTTGTCCGGCACACTTTGAAAAATGTCTGTTCACTCGTAATTTATTTTTAATTAGTAAAACACTTTTGAGGTAAGCCATACTCGTTGACGAAATAACCATACACACCATATCTTGACCTTTGAGGTAGAACAAGCATCACGGGAGGAATAATCTTGATGATAATGTTTTAGACATCTTTTTACGGGCGCAAGGGAATTTGAATTGCCTCTCGTGTCGTCAGGAAAGTTTGATCCTGAACTCGTCCCCTCCCCCGCTCCCCCCCCCCCCCCCTCCCTTTTCGTAATGGAATAGTTTAATTAAGAAGCGGCAGTAATGGCAGTAATGGGGTTCTGAATCTGGTAAATGATCTCTGTGCATTGCGTGTATTTAGTGTTTGATTTTTTTTCTTTATTTGAAGTAGCCTACATGTACACTGTTATGGCTATAGGATAATGCATTGTTTCATGGTGGATATCAGCGAGGCCTGACTTTTAAAGAGCTCTCCAACCACAAATGTGTCGGATAAGAAAAGAGTTTGGATAAAAATTATTAAATTTCGCAATTTTGTACATCAAAAGAAAGCAGAATTTAGCCTAAAATTATTTTGTCTGGGAAGGGAGACAAGTAGTTTTATTTCAGTTTCAGGGAGAATACAGTTGTTTTGTCCCTTCGCATTGATTTGACCTTGACCCATAGATAGTACAGCCTTCGAGGGTGTACATGTAGTATCTTTGGATGTACACTATAGTTTGGAGATAACTCTTTGCTTCGATCACACTTAGAGCCAAGGTCCACTTTCTAGGTTTTCGTACGCTTACGTACTCACGAAGTGTGTATGGAAGCGTTCAACCTTTTTTTTCTATATCACCCGGGCCCACTGCGGACGACACGTTTGCTCAAGCTTACGTGAAAAACGTATGACGTTTAGCATGTCAAACATTTCCCGTCCGTGATGTGGCTTCTCCGACACTGATTGGTTTCCTTTTAGAAGAAAGTTGATTATTTTTTGTTTGCCCACTTTTACCTTTAAGATTAAATTAATGCCACTTGACTTTGATCTCAGTATTCTCAGTCTCCAAACTGTGATTTTTATGATTATTTATATAGGTATTTAATTAATTTTTTTTTCCTCGATTGACATGTTCATTTAAGAATAGTCTTTGATCTCAGTATTCTCAGTCTCCAAACTGTGAGCTTTATTTTATTTTATTTTATTTTTCTTTGTTTGACATGTTGATTTAAGAACAGTCAATAAAGTTTACAATATTGTTAATTATTGAATTTGTTATTCTGAATTTCAATAGGCTATAAGTCGTTTTGCTATGTGTTTATTTCTGCGACCTTTTTTCAAAGTAAACAAATGTGCATGAAAAGAACACGCGCTTTTGGAGGCACAGAGTGGGCTCTTACTTAAATGACGGATATGGTAAAGACCATTTACGTAGGTCATACACTATAATGACAATAGCGAAAAGAAGAAGAAGAAGAAGAAGAAGAAGAAGAAGAAGAAGAAGAAGAAGAAGAACAACAACAACAACAACAACAACAACAACAACAACAACAACAACAGCAATATCATCATCATCATCATCATCAACAACAACAACAGCAACAGCAGACCCAGCAAGCAGCAACAGCAACATCTTACCTCAGTGTAACTGTCAGCCTTTCAATGGGTGGAATGGCCTTCCTCCAGTTTGTATTCTGTTTTTGAATATTCTGTCCCCGTAGAATTATGCAAATTTAGAAGGCCAAATTATGCACACAATAAAAGCAAAATTATGCAAAAATTATGCAAGTTACCGTAACACCATTCGCGACATGTTTAGCCCTTTTTCAACATGAAGTTTCATGATTTTCATGTTTTATGTACAGAAAAATTGAAAACAGAACATATCAGTATCAGTAATTTGTTGTGTATTTGAAAAAGAAAACAATAGACATCAGTAAAAAAAAAAATAATAATAATAATCTCAGTAACTTTCAGCTCTAGTGATCTAGAGATCTATAGAGGAAAGAAAAATGGGTTTTTTAAAATTAAAAAACAGGACATCTGGACCTCTGATGCTGGCACATTACTAAAACCAGGGACACCTGTCAAACATGAAACATCAGCAGACATGAGAACAACAACTTCTGATGGATTGAAAAATTGAACACGCTCACGGAACAAAATCACAACCCATAACCAAGATCTTCTAACAAAGGAAATAACTAATTTTTCACTTAAATGAGACTTATTACGGTGATTACGTCCCTTCAGTCACATGGCGAGGCGTTCATTAATTGTTTTGGGGGGAAAACGTGAAAAAACGCGGATAATCCAAAATTATGCAAATGTTGCAGAATTACGCGAAAATCGCATAATCCTACGGGGACAGAATATTATTGTGGTCCACATATGATAATTCCAAAAGGCTTTGGAAGCTTGCCTTTGCCATGCGAAAATATGCTAAGCATGGTCCGTTATCAAAAGAATTTGGTGCAACATTCTAAATTCTCCTGTATTGCCTCGTTCTTTGCATATGGGATGTACATGTACCCAGAATCGGTGGCGACCTGACATAATATATACCTCCTCTTCAACCACCACCAAAAAAAAATCTTCTGCCTTGTTAAAGCCATTTCTCTAGATTTAGGTCTGGCGCGCAAAAAAAATTAACGAACGTGTAAGGACGTGGTGGACACGGGCTACCCGCTACGTTAACGTACGTAATTTGTGATGAAGCGTGATGAAGCTGAAGCGGAAGCGCTGACGCTGTGGACCCCGGCTCTAACAGCGTGTGTTTACAACTTGACGTTTTAAGCCCCATCACTTGTTATCCAAGAGTTGTCATGTTCTGACTAGTATTAAAGTGCCCCGTAATTGTCTGGCGCATAACTGTAACGGTCTGCCGTTTCTGGGGTCATCTGTGACTTTTGATGAACTGCTAATGTCATTTGGTTTGAGTCAAGGAGATTGCCGAACGCAAAACAGTCGTTATATCGTACCTTCAGAGCCACTCATGCGAGTACATAATATCTAACTAGTTTGTTCCGACACCTGTGTTACATAATATATACAACGATTAAGACCATTTCTTGAAAGTCATTGAATGATCAAGGGAATTTTTTTTAAGGGGGCGGGCATTTGTCATGCTCTGACTAGCAGTAAAGTGCCCCAACACCCAGACCGGACCGCGATAGGTGAATAATGTTCAAGTCCCCCCCCCCCCCCCCCCCATGCTAGAGCTAGAAATGAATTTTAGGAATTGAAAGAGATTATATCCATCAGTACAGGGTGATAAAAATAAAACCAAGTACAACTTTTTTTTCTGAATATCTCGCACAAAAATTGTTCTAGAATGCAGTACTGTAATTTGGAATAGAATATATACAGAGGAACTCGGATTTAACGAGCTCGGATTCAACGAGATGAGATAGATTCCCCCGTTTTTTGCCTTCTTTAAAACCAATAAAAAATAACCCGGATTCAACGAGCACTTAAATCAGCGAGCTCGGATTCAACGAGGTCGCTTCCAGGGTGAACAGTCCCTGCAAACGTGGCTTCACTCATTTTTCTCCAAGAACGAACTTTATCTATTCCCAGAAACCGTCCATTGCAACTGTATCGTGAACCATTATTCACTTATCCGATTGCATGCCACCAATCAGCGGCCTTTTTCATACCAACACATGCGTTGTTGGCACACGCACAAGTCTACTCTGGCGTGTGTCGGGGTCGGATGGACCGCCTGCACACGTGTGGCTGTGTGTCGGGGGGCACTAGCGGTCAGGGCGTTGAACGTCGCAGATACAAACGCTCCAGTCTTCTTTTCCCCTCGGAAACTGATATTATAACACAATGATAAGCTAGTCTTGACGTAGATCCTCGTAATGAATTGTGCGCTTGTCTATGGAATCAAAAGTTGCCCTTATGCTAGGCTCTACACAGCAACTCAATTTTCGGTAAACAATCGAGATGACACAGGAGTGCATTTAATTAACGAATTGGTCTTTTTTTTCACACAGCTCATAATATGCAGGCATTTCAGGCACTACTTGTGACTTCTCTTTATACATGATTACTTGCTCAGTGCCTGTAAGTCAAGTAAGTGTAATTATCTACACAAAACCTCATGTTTGCTATAACGAACACTCGGATTCAAAGAGATTTTAGGTCAGGCCCGGCGACCTCGTTGAATCCGAGTTCCACTGTACATGTAATTCATTCAAAAGGAACTTGTTTGACATAAAATCCAAAACGAAGAAACTTATTTTGAAAATGGAAATGACTTAAACAAAAAGCACCCAAAAATGCAAAGTTCAAGAATTTATTTAAATCTTGTAAAGGAAGTCATGAAAATATTTGTTGACTTTTCTCTTTATTTTCTCTTTGACATTTAATTTTCCATCCCTGTAATATTTAAACGTTTTATTTCTTTAACTTTAACAGAATTTAAAAAACCTAACGATTTCATTCTGGAATTTCTAGAAGCAGTGCTTTACATGCCCTCCTTTGGACCCGACACGTTTTAACGCTTCGTTCCAAATGTTGAATGAGGCCAAACACAAGGACCCACTAAACCATAAGTGTAGCCATATTATACTGTACATATTCAGAATTGAGTGGCTTTTAGAGACAATAGGGTGTGGGGTGCCCAAAAGACAGCATTTTGGGGGGAAACATATCCTGCATGTGAAAAATGGGCTTTGCACTAAACCAAATGGCTTCGAGGAAATGATCCCGCTTTTCAAGACAATCAAGGAATCATGAACACATTGCCATGCTCTGATCTGTGTCATCTTGGCCTTGCGAAGATAAAAATGGTACAGTCGCATGTTAAGATCTGCAATGAAAATGTAGACTGTTGAGGTGTAGGAAAGTCCTTGTCCTAACTGCACATTGTCTATTAAAATTTGGTCCACAAATATAAATAAAAGCGAGATAGCCTTCAGGTGTAGCCCCCCTCCCCCTTAAAAACGATTTTATAGAGTTTGAGAGTTTGAAACTGGTGGGTGATGTGAGGCAAGACAAAAAAATCAGAGTTTTATAAGACGATTCTGGAGTTCCCTACAGAGTCCATTCTGATGCCATGTCAAAGACAGTGGTCACTGTTGTACAATGGAGGCCTCTGGGTAAAGCCTCTTCTGTTGAGCGTTTGACTGAAGTGTATGTCATTCCCAAGAGGGGGGGGGGTATATACATGTTCTTATGCACAGTAGAATTGTAAATGGGCTGATTTATCAATGTCATGCTCGTAAATATTGTGCCGGAACAACATAGGGGGAACTGCTGCCTTTTCTTTCCTCATCTTTACTAACTACATGTACAACTATCGTCATTTTTTCCTCTACTTCTTTTGTATTAAATTGTATGTTTGTCACTCCCTTGTGAACTGTATTTTCCGAGGTGCCTTGATAGTCGAAGCAGACTTTGTGCTGTTGAGTTGAAGCAAGAGAGGTGAGCATAGCCCGATTCCTCATTTGGCCTTCTCCGTTGACATCCACCCCTTGGCGCTCATGACCGTATGCATGCGATCGCCGTAAAACCTTACTAAAACTAAACTGCTGAGTGTTGTTTGGGGAAAGGTGGTGAAAAGGTATTAGTTTAAGCTGAGGCTCAAACCCCCCCCAACCTGCAATCTCAAGATAATAACCAGGTCCGATAGCGTAACAACTGGGCTACCGGTGCCAGATTTATGGATAGAGCAGCAGCACCTACTTTAACTTGTAAGTCCAACTTAGGAAAGATACATAGAATTAGTATAGTTATTATTAAAAGGATGAAAGTTTTCCCTTCTCTCACTGTAAAAAAAAAAATTGGAGTCTATTCTATGTATAGAACATCTTTATAGCTTGCCAGCAGTAAGTAGCAAAACTAGTGTGTAGAAGAAAGCAATATTTTGTGTGGCATGAAAAGGGAACCCTGAACTTTTGCCTACTGTCATCTTTCATTTCAAAACATTTTTGCTCATATATTATATTATTATTAATTATTATATAGGTTTCCTTTTTACCACTTCTCCTAGGCAGCACTAACCTTTCATTACTGTCAACAACTCGTGAGACATTGCCAAGTGCTCATGCCAACTTACATAAAGGACACATGCCAGAGGTGTCAATTACCAGCCTAGACGCACCAGCATTCAAAGTAAGTCAAACACAAGCGCTTTAAAACGATTTTCAGCATCACACAAACAGTCAAAGGAAAAACAAACAAAACTCATTAAAGTAACATGATTTTTAAAATTTTTAATAATGGAGAAAAACAGGTTTCCATTCCCATTTTCTCTTTTTTACAAGTAATAAAAACAGAATAACCACAAACACTCTATAATAAAGAACTTTCACCGAATTAAAAACCCACAAAAATCTCATGCACGCTCAATTGCACTCTACACAATAAGGAATAGGCAATACAAATGCGGACTAAACTGACTACTGGCATTACAAATACAGGAAGGCCTACCATAAAACCTTCCACACACCCAGCATTCTAGAGTGCACAACATTTGTCCCCATGGACCAGGATGCAGATGAGGTACATTACCACTGTGCCTGTATCTCGGCAAAAATACCCCAATCATGAAATTAACATTCAGCACATTAAGAACATTGAACGTAACGATTGCATGTCCATCAAAAAATGAATTAGAATCGGAACTAAAACTACAGGATCTAGCACACTCATCATCGAATCCTCGTCATGACTTGATTGTAAAACTTCACTCATGCTAAGTCAAGTCAACATGAAATTAAGGAGATTGTTGCAATATTACACTGTCACTGATCGGCGTCCCATGGGGATAGAGTGAGGAATATATGCATTAAGGCCCTGTTCGGCAAATTCCCCCCCCCCCCAAAACGAGCATTATATATTACTCCATACAAAATTAAACTTATTGTGATTGTCTACAAAAGCAGCAAGATACAACCAAAAAAACAAAAAAAACCTAACTACACACAGTCACAAGCGTGGGAAATATAACGCAGCAATGGTCGATCTAAGCTCACAGAGGAGTCGGCACAACCGGCAACTTTGATCGATCTAAGCGTGAATGGGTTTAAGTCTCAGGACAACATACTACCACAGCAAAATACATCAGCGAACAACTGCATGAAAGTTCAGCATGCCTACAAATTTTTTAAAAAGTACCTTCTGAAGTCACATTTTGCTTCTTTTTGAGTTTTTGAATAAAAGTAAAAGGACATCTTAGAGCACCATAACATACATCCAGGCAGATCCATGTTTGCCATAAAGTAACACAACTGACACGGCAAAGAACATAAAATTATCATCTCATGAAAATTCCACTGAAAGTTACAATTCACTCTCAAAATTTCACAAACATGACCGTTACATTGAGCATGCTCTAAAGGATGAAGAGGAAAATCTTGTTTCCACGCTGCACAGAAAAGTTTAAAACAATTAGCATTTTGTGATTTCAACATATTCATGCAATACATGAAACTTGCCAATCATTGAGCAAAGACTATAAATCCTACATCAGAAGTGCACAAATTAGACATTCCAACTCAAATCTAAATTCATCTTTAATGAAGCCCAACAAGACAATATCAGTTCAACGAAAGATTCTGCCATAGCACACGTACCCCAAACAATTATACAGTTTTTGATTACTTTGAGTACAGGACTTGTGAACTCAACCAAAGGCCCCGCACCGTGAACTCCTAGTCAAACATTTACAGATGATGAGGGGTCCCTTGACCAGAAAGCTGTACTCTTTCAAAAGAAGACAAAAGTACAGCACTGACTGTAGGTTCAAGGGAGTGTTGTTAGAAATCCAAATTAACACAACAAAAAAATATGGAAGAAAAGGTCGCTTTTTTTAAGCACAAGGGGGCTATCCTGAAAAATGTTTTGAGAAAATCGAAGGTAAAGTTTTTGCCCCTTGTTCAGTTTCTTTATCAGACAAGGGGAGTTTTCTCTATACACACAAATATACACACCAATGAAACTAAACTTCTCCTATAGGTAGGGCAAAGCCCACCTTTGGTGTAGGTCAAGATTTCTGGAAACCCCCGAAATCTGGGTTAGCCTGCTTGTCCTTAAAAGCGACCAAATAGGGCGAGACATTCTACAACAATAGTTTCTCACTGTCCTTACAGACAAAAAGAAACACCTTATATTCTGTAAAATCTGATAAAATACAAATATTCGAACACGGACCAAAGTTTGCACAACAAGACATCTCTTTGCAATGAAGCCAAACGGAGGTCCTACAAATAAACAAAGAAAGAACAATCTTTCCCCTTGCATACTACACAACACCAGCCGCTTCTCATACGCTCTTCCCACACATGACCAGATCAATCAGCAGATTCCTCATAGGCCTGCGACTCCTGGCCTCGACCACTGTAGACAGAAAAGGAAAATCACTATATAAATAGCTCTATTAACTGAATCGGGACAACTGTATAATAAGGCCAGGTACAGTCGCAGTTACCTAAGACAAACAGATATCACAACAGGAAAAAAAACAACACCCTAGGAGTAAAATGGGAAGTGGTAATTTGTACGAGATTATCTTGGACACGAGGTTGTAGAGTAAATTTGACTATACATAGCAAAAAAATCACATCAACAATAGATTAATTTCAAGCCCATTCATGATATACTCATGCCAAGTTGGTGGCAAAATATTTTTTTTAAAATTAGTAATACAGACCTGTGAAAGCCCCCTATGACCCCAAAAATAGATTTCCTCTGGATCCTCCCTAAAAATCAAGAGTTTGGGGGGAGATATCAGTCTCCAAAACCCCAGTTGATTACGATAATTTTTCATATATTTTATAAGTCAAGGAAATATTACAAATAAAACAGTGCATTTCCCCGTCATTTTTCAATAAGAGGAGTCCGACTGATTGAAACAGAATTTAACTTAATTTAAGAAAAAAAATAGGATTTTATGCAAATCCAATCCTAGTTTATGAAACCAGCAAAATTAAACTGAAGGGCTCTGATTTTTATTGGGAGAACTTGGTAGCTCTGGTAATAGAAACTTTTAAATTCATAAATTGTTTCAAAATATCAAATCGATGGCTTTTTCCCACTTGTACACACGAAAAAAAAAATATAATAACAAAAAGAACAAAGGAATAAGAAAGATATGTAACAGCTCCACTTCTCATAAAAACTATAATCTATGGCCATTACCTCCTCTCAGCAGAGCGAGACTTGGACCTTGACCTCTGTCCATTTCTTGGGCGACTGCCTGAATGGGACCTCCTGCGGTGTTTGCGGCGAGAATGACTACGAGACCGCGAGCGTCTGTGCCGGCTGCAAGAGTACACAATGAGGAAACATGAAAATGTTGTATGTCATTGTATCTATGGAGAAGTTTTACTTTTGAGTGTGTTAAAACTTTTGGTTTAACCCTTTATCTATCAAAAGAAGTTAATAAACAATTAAAAAGACAACACACACACAATAATATTCATTTAAACTAATAGACCTGCATGTGAGCCTCGACCAGATTGTCTGAAAATTTTGCGCACCCCCCCAAAAAAAAAGCCTTTGTGGGTGTCATAAGGAAGGACATCCGAGTAACGAGCGACCACCCCAACAAACAATAAAGAAGAGACCTAACCCTAACCCTACCCCCAAAAAGAACCTGCAACGGGCCTCATGTAAAAAGGCCAAAACAAGTCCTAAATGAAAAAAAAAAATTTTAATTAAAAAACCACACTCCAAAACAAACAAGGAGCATATAGAATCTAGATCTAGATTCTAGATCTATATGGCTTACATCTACATTGCTATAGGGTTTGATACAATAACACAATAGAATTGGAATATGAATCCTTCATATATACAGATCTAGATCTATATCTAGTAGAACAAGTGAATAGGAATAGGCCTCGAACTAAAAATCCGCATCCGATTCCGAACAGAAGGACTCAGCTGAGTCTAGATTCTAGATCTAGATCGATCTAGATTCTAGATCTAGATCGATCTAGATTCTAGATCTAGATCGATCTAGATTCTAGATCTAGATCTAGATATCTAGATCAAGAATAGATCTAGATTCTAGATCTAAATAAATAAATAATTCACGCACCTGATGAAATGCTTATTTTTACCAATATTAATATTACAGCACAACCTATGATGGGGTTTGACACAATAGAATTGGAATATGAATCCCCCATTGAGGTCTATAATAATGATCTATATAAATCTAGATCTAGATTCTATTAGAACAAGAGAGTCGGACTTGAATGAATCCACACGATCTGAACAATTGATTAAGTCAACAAACGAAATTGAAAATGGCCGCTCGAGCACGAAACTGAAAGTAGATAGTTGTCGTCCTTTTTCGTATTCGCATTTCTACTTAGGTTCCGACAATTATGTCGGAAACGCCGACGTCGGCAGTCGGCGGTGCGCACGTTGGCAGTCGGCACGGAGACGAAAGTGCCGACGAAAGAAAAAGGGGTCGTTGGCAGTCCGCCAGGCCTCGCACTACGCACATTGACTGATACAGGCGGGCCTAGCGATAGCATCGGCCGGTTCGCGGGTCGGGTCGCGATTGTCGGATTTCAGACGATTGTCGGCAAACATGCAGGTCTAAACTATACATTTAGACTTCTGGGGCAAATTTAAAAGAGACTAAAGATTAAAGACATTAATTGCAGGAAAAAATTTAAATATTGATAAATCGTGCAATTTTATTTCTTCTTCAAAGAAATAATGTAGACCGAGCCAGTCTAATGTTAGAAGGGCTAGCCAACAATGGGGAAACAATCTTTAAACACAAGAAGTCCAACACAACACATGACCTCAGAACAAAAGCAGAAGTCCAACACAATGAACAATGATATAGACACTACTTTGTAAGGGGACCCAGAACTTCCCCCAATGTGTCCTTTGTGTGACTATGCATATGAGGCAGTGGAACATCACCTTTTCCACTATACAGCCCTAAATGACATCAGAGCTACCCTTCTCCCTCCGACACCTAACTTCGACAACACACTCTACGGAACATTACAGCAACTGCAGCAAACCTGCACTTATCACTACATGGCATTGGACAGAAGGGCGAGAGCCCAGATGTTGCTGGATCGATAACAACAACAACGTAAGGGGACCAACTGTGCAAACTAAGAGGCTTCAACCTGTTACATTGAAATGGCAAACTGGAAGCAAAATAGACGACAAGTCAACTGCCTCCGTCAAAAGAAGCATCCATCTAAAAAAAGAGACGCCGATTCAAAATTACCTTCCTCTCGATGTAGATCTGGATCTACGAGACCGGGATCGACTCCTCTTGGACCTCTTGCGTGAACCTCGCTCTCGTGACCGTGAGCTGCAAAAATACGTAAAATTCACAACTTATCAGTGCTTGATCTTTTGCATAACCAACAGTACTGACAAAACACAATAAAGGGAAGGGATCAGTTTTACAAAATATATACTAATTCATCAATTTTACAAGAAAAAGCAGACAAAAATACCAAACAATAATGAGGAAACTTAATTCCTTTAGCAAAAGCAATTGTAAGATCTCTTTAAAAAAACAAAACTGCGCAGTCTATGTATACCTTCATTTTCTATTTATATTAACTCACAGGATCCAGATCCCACACCTGTCACAGGAGCACCTCCTTCGTGCTACAGCAGGATCGCTCAGACACTGCAGGATGGGCTATAATAATTTTTTCCTCCTTCCTACATCCTATAGCAGTCAAAACAATATAATAATAATAATAATAATGAAGATCATCTATATCGCCCACTCCCATGTAAACACAGCTCTAGGCGCTTTACGTAAATGCATGTACGAAAAATATTCACACACGCGACACACACACACTTACATTACACATGCACATCAAAACGCACACCATAGCTGCCACTCAAGAATTTTTTAAAAGGAGGAAATTCACGCGTACGCGCACTCTCCGAAGGCCGGAGTAAAACCAGTGAGATTCAGAGGCAATATTGGAAAATCTAGCCTACGGTTTTGGAAGGGAAAACTGTCATATTGTTAACCATAGGCGACTGAATTAAAATGTATTTCTAAAAAAAAACAACAACAAAAAACCAAAAAGGCATAAGTTGACTAAAAAGCATTCGAGTCAATTTGACAGTTCGGACTTGGTGACTAAAAATCCAGTGTTTGTTGCCAGTTGGTGTGTCATAAAAAGATTTCTTTCACTTTAGAATTGTACATCGATGTAAAGCAGTATCGGATCAAAGAGGCAGGCACTCCTGTACAATATTGCGGCCCCGTTTGCACTTAGTACCCTTGTAGTGTGTTTCTTATTTAGAGATCTAAACTGAATTAAAATTATAGCCAAAGCTATCTAATCTAGATCTAAAATCTAGATATCTAAATATGTGTAGATCTAGATTATATCTAGAGAGAGATTATCTAGATCTAGATTCACTTCCACAGCCACAATAGCCGTCATGTAAACAAACGGGACCGCAATTGTACAGGAGTGCCGCGGGCCGCGATTTCTTTCGAACCAAACGCAAAGTGCAGCAAGCGGCTAGTTCAATTTTCTAATGAACTTTTCAAGTGGCACACCGGCTGCTTCTCTCTCATTCCAGCTCCTTTTATTTTTGCATTCTGCATCAATTTCTCTCAAATTTCCACAGTTTTCAATGACAACTCGACGCGCAAACGTCCCGATGCCCGATCGACACTGTGTTGCTCCATAACAATAAACTATGTGAAGCTAGCGCTGGGCCTAGAAGAACGGAAGTAGAAAGCTACGGGCGGACATGCGCAAGCCGCATTTTCGTCTCTCTCCCAGTTCGGTGTTTTCCGCGGGTAAAAAAAAAAAAAGTATCGAAATTTGCGACCAAGAGCGGTCCAGCGGAGGAAGGGGGAAAGTAGCGGGACAAGCTAGATGAAGCAGAGTTTCCGCTATTTAGCGGGAAAGTGGTAGCTATGGCACACACACCCACCTCCTTGCATATCACACGTGCACGCTTACACATCGTTACGAAATGAGCACATACACATACATAATACAATAATATACACAAACCAAAATACATAAATGGATTCATAGTCATTTACATAACATTGAACTGGACATGAATCTACAGGAATATGTTAGTGAAATAAGAAGTATGAGAAATCTACTTCCCACATCATATAGGAATATGGTGATCTGCTATACACTTGAAGAAGCAACTTGTAGTCTGTTTCAATAACAGATTTACAACCACCAAAAAAAAAAAAACCCTTTAAAAAAAGTGTACAGAATCAATAAATATTTTTTATGAACTTCACCAATCTATGCCCTTAGTCACGACAAAAATGTCTTGTACAAATAAAGTTTGTTTTCAAATAAAAATTCAAAGAATTCACTCTTGATGCCCAATGGAATCTTATGTTAATATCTAATTAAAGACTCATCATCATCCAGTACCAGATCTGCGACAAACATCGGTGATCATGGTTCTCCATTCATTCTTTTGCTCGGATGCTCTCAAAAAAGCTACGTTTCCCTGATTTTTCCCTGTTACCCATTTGTTTAGGTTCCCCAAGTATGTTGTTCAGGGTCTTCCCCTGCCTCGCTTGCCCTCAATTTTGCAAGTAAGAGCTATGAGTTCAAGACCCTTATGTCTATTTATGTGTCCCAAAAACTGCATTTGTTGTTTCCTGATTGTTTTTAACATTGAGCGTCCCACGTGGGCTTCATCAAGCACTACCTCATATTTGATTTCTTTTCTTTCCACGATACTCTTAGCAGTCTCCTAAAAAACACATTTCTGTTGCTTCTATTTTATTTTCACCGTCTTTAGTGATTGTCCAGCATTCACAGCCATATAGAAGGGTTGACCAAACACAGCATTTCAGAACTTTCATTTTGGTATTCATTGGGATGTTTCTATTTTTCAGGATTGGGCTCATTTTATTGAAACTAGCCTTAGCCATTGTAATTCTCCGTTTTATTTCTGTGGAACATTTGGCATCAGATGTTATCATATATCCTAGATATTTAAACTGTTGGGACTTGTTTGATCTTTTCACTTATGCTAATGAGATTACAACTAGGCTTTGCTGCTTTTTTGGATATTACCATGCATTCTGTTTTCTTTACATTCAACAATAATCCTTTACCTTCACTTTCTGTTACAACAGTAGAAGCAATTGAAGGTCCTTTTCTGAGCCTGCTATTAAAACTGTGTCATCTGCATACCTGATGTTATTAATCTTTTCTCCATTTATTTTGAGACCTGGACATTCTTCTATGTTTCCAAGGATTGTTTCACTGTACATATTAAAGAGGTCTGGTGACATACATCCTTGCCTCACTCCTCGCCTAATCTGCTTTTATTGTTTGTGAGTGATACATTAAAAATTTCAGACTTCCTTTTAAAAATACAGAACATTAATATTCACAGGTTATACTAAGGAAAAAATCTCTGTATCAAGTGAGATATTTTTCACATGCTGTACTCTCATCTGCACAAAAGCACCCTAGTCTGATCTATACACGAAAAAAAAAAACGCTTCTGAAAATTTGCTTCCTGTTAAGTACCAGTTTAATAGTCTGCTGCACCCTCATACTTTCACCATCACCCCTATGAGCTGAACCAAAAAGAATTACACTGATATGTTGTAACTACAGCGTAACTTTTAACCCTTCGCGAGGCTATATATAGTCGCGATGGCCACGGCAGTCGTTCAGAGGGTATCGCGACTATAGTCGCGTTAACACATGGGTGCACTTGCGACCAGGTTTTGTGTACGGAGCCACAGGAAATGGATTAAACTAACTTGAACTTCATCCCAAGAAGATTTCCTTAGTAGTTTCTGCACGGAAGTGGAAGCTAGAGCCAAAATCGAAAGTACATTGACTAGTTTATTACTCTTGTTTACTTTTCGCCACAGCTGATGGAAAATGGCAGCGAATTTGAACTTTTGAAACCTCTTTGATGCATTTTATGAGGATGGTAATGACAGTGAAGGTGATGATATTATTCCTGATGCTCAAACTGTGTTTAGGGGAGAAGTAGGTCATCGGGAACCAGTGGTTCAAGCTCCCGGGGATCGAGATATTGATCTACAAAATAACTGGGTTCGTGAAACTTCTGCTCCTATTGTAGAGACTTTTGTTGGCACACCTAGACTCTTAGTGGATCTTCCTGAGAATCCCCAGCCCATAGATTTCTTCCAGCTCTTTGTAAATGATAATATTATAGGACTGTGGGTTGATCAAACCAATGCTTATGCAGCAAGCAAGTTGGATGTTACCTATGACTTACCCGAGCACTCGCTGCTCAAAGAATGAGAAGACGTAACCCTGGATGAAATGAGGAGACTTCTAGCGGAAACACCCAATGCGAAACTGTTCTGTGTGCTATG
The DNA here is from genome assembly GCF_000002075.1 of Aplysia californica. NCBI lineage: Eukaryota > Metazoa > Mollusca > Gastropoda > Aplysiida > Aplysiidae > Aplysia > Aplysia californica. The sequence continues at coordinate 643,751 of NW_004797317.1, read as the reverse complement.
AAAATAGGGCACACAAGACTGGATTCAAGAGAAAACAGACTGCCTACCAGTGCAAGAAATGTGATGTAGCCCTGTGTGTCCCTGGCGGTTTTAAACTGTATCACACCAAAAGGAATTTGACTGTAACCTCCCGGGAGTAACTCACAGACAAAAACAGACTGACAAACGAACAGCGAAATGCAAGTCCAAATACAGTCATGATAATTTTTACAACATTTGTTTTCTGTATTCAATTACCAGTTCATTGATGCATGGTTTGTTGTTCTATCTTGAAAAATAATGAAGTTATAAGCATTTACGATAACCCATCTGAATTTTCACCAATTTCTCAAAATTAATCCGCCTCTGGGGGACAGAGCAGAGCCAAATAATGCGCCTCTCAAAGGGTTAATGTCTATATTTTTCTGTACCTAATCTGTTATGCAAAACAAAAATGACACTGGTATATCAGAAAATCAGAGATCCACCAAACTCCAGGAAGGCGGGAACTTGTCTCACCACTCACCTCCTCCTCCTCCTGTGCCTGTCTCGGCTGCGTGACCTCCTCCTGTCTCTCTCTCGATCTCTGTCTCGGCTGCGATCTCTTGTGCTCCTATCTGCATCTCCGCGATCATAACCTCGGCTCGGGCTTCTGCTGCCACCAGCCATGGCACCACCTCGGTTCCGATCACCATCACCACCGTCCATTTCCCTTCTCTGCCTCATTTCCTCTCTCTGGGCCTCCCTCTGAGCTCTTCTCTCTGTCACCAAAGTCTGTAAGAGAAAAATTACTTTTTTCATTTCTCTGATAAGATTATGTTACATGGTGACTGCTAAACAGATTTCAGGAGGTGACATACAAAAGCACAATGAACAAAACAATGGTATTTCAAAACAATCTGAAATTGCACAATTACATCCAAGACAAAATCAAAAAGAGTAACAAAAATGCTTCTGCATCTTCTGTTGTCTTGTTAGAGCGGCCCAAGTTTACCATGTCTAAAATTTCTATGAAAGCGTATGTGTATATTTTCTTTTAAAATAACATCATTTCCCAGACTTTTACTCCATGTCGTTTGAAAACAGCATGTAAAATGTTGAACGCCCATCCCTGTTTGGAAATGGCACTAGGCACAACAACTGTTGACACCCCCCACCAGACAAATAAAAAACAATCAATCATTAAACCTTCAATTGGTCCAGCTTTTCCCGAATGGTGATGAACCCAAGATGCAGTTTGCCTCCAAAGTGATCAGCCAAACGGCGATCGTTGTCGTGGATGCCAAGGTAAGCCCCACACACTTCACACACTCGGAGTTTCTGCTGCTGGTAGCTGGACGCTGGCATGGAGTTCCTGAACTCAGTCTGTAAAGTACAAAAGCAAATATTTTGAACCAATAAATCAGAAAATACTAAAGGACAAAAGTTGGAATTCTTCTTCAATAATCTGTGATGGAACATTTTCATCATCATGAGAGAGGAGCGCAGAGATGCCAACCACAGAAAACTGAAATGAGTATTGGGAAATATGAAAATGTGTATTTTCAGGGGAAAATGCATGTGTATTCCCCACGACCGACCGACCAACTAGTAAAATGTTAACGGGGTCCAGTAGTATTTCCTGAAAAAAAATTACTAGCTCACCAGCTCGAAAGAGGGAGCACATACGCGTACAATATACATGTAACCAGTCAACAACATGTCAGTGTTCAGTGTCGTACTGGGGTCTTGTTTGACTTAAATATTTCAGTCTATTATACCGGTAATATTTTCCTCTCATTATTATGTAAAAAATAAATCCTGCTTTGAGAGTTTGGAAGGGCCTAGAACCAAACTTTCGACTATCAAGAACCAGTCTGGGTGTCATGATTCATATTATGAACTTACAGACTCAAATTATTGCTCAAACTCAGAGAAAAGCAAAAACTTGAATGGCTCAAGTAGACCCATGCATTGTGAGAGTTGAAACAACTGTGGTAGGGCAAGATGCAGTGACACTGAAAATCTGCCAGTCTTGAACAGAAAGCTACAACATACACTGTAGGTATAATTTACTATCACCCATCCAATGAAACACGAACACATTATTTCAATAACACAGACTAGCAAAGTATGAAGGGTCCCTATTCTGCACACGGCCTGCTCCAACGCGCACTTTGCAGAAAGCTCTAATCAAAATTCTGAAATGTGCTTCCAAGTTTTTGTCCTCTGGTGTTGCCTTCACACCCTCCCCCATAGTATCTTAAACCCCCCAAAAATCAATAATCTCCTTCCATATTCCGTAGTCCTATACTTCGCAAGGCCGTTACTCCCACCAAAGACGGTCTTTACTCACACGATGCCGCATTTATTTATGACGCGAATGCGCGCAGGTTCAGTGACCGGTCACGATGGCGAGCCAGACAGTCTAAAAATCGGACGACACTTGTATTTTCCTTTCTTTTTTTTCCACAAGTGACAGCACAGAGACAAGTCCGAGCATTGATTAAATTTTATTTACACGGCGACATTGCGTTTATACTGCACAACCTGCATGTCACAAATGTTGCGTTAGCAGACAACTGCTGGCAAACTACTCGGTGGTATCGAAAGCGAAAGTAGATCTTGATTTTCCTGATCGAGCCTCGGTGTCACATACGCTTCCATCTGCTGCCTATTCGCGTGAAAGTGAAACGAACTCTCCGGACGGGGAAAAGCTGAACGAATATAATATCGCAATCGTGACCCGCAAAAATGAACTGACTGACCTTATCGGACTTGGTTTTCAAATATTCCAGTTCTGCGATACTGATACTATTTTGAAAAAACATGGGACTTGAGATAATAAGGTTTACTCGCCCAAGCTGAATCTCGTATTTTTCGCATTCCAATATGCATATTTTTTCATCAAAAGTCGTATTCGCATATTTTCGGCAAAAAAATAGTACTAAAATATGTAAAATCGTACTGGTTGGCATCTCTGGGAGCGGTATCTGCTTTGACTTAATTAAGATTCAGAAAGGTTCATTTTATGCATTTATACTTTTGGTGGAATAATGACAGGATCGGGAGCTCAACAAGACTGGAAAAAATAAAAAGTATCAAGGCAGAATTCAGTCTTGTTAGCTGGTTATCCCAGCACTGGTATAAGGTTTAGATATGATTTAAAAAAGCATATTCTCCCCAGGGAGTTTTCTGTAAAATTACCTTAATCAATAACCATATTGGTTGGCTTTCCATCATTGTATTTTATATACTTTGCGTGAATCTTCCTTTGCAGACAGTTATTTAACTTGAGCTTACCTCGGCTTGACTCTTTTTTCCTTTCAAAGCCTCAACTTCTTCCAACATCTTCATGGACTCTTCCACTTCACCAGCAGCTCCAACCTCCTCAGCTTTAGCCATCAACGTTCCAATCTGTTCGCCCAGACTGTGGATCTGTTCTGCCTGCATGTAGGAAAAAAACAGCAATGCAGTGATCATTAATTTGTAAGCTTTGAGCTAATAAAGCGTTCCCTCAACCTTTCTTGTAACATGTAAGGGCCACACTTGATGTTTGAGGCTGCGGCTACATCTCACCGAAACCAGGCCTCCTCAACAGCATAAGAACTTCTTCTACCCCAACTTCTGAATCCTCTCAACATGATGAGATAACTATAAGATGTGACTGTCATGAATGGATCACTCATGCCCTTGTAACTGAACAATTTTAAGAAGTCAAGTTTTGCCCTTTATATCTAATTTTGGTTGAAATCTTTCTCTAACATACTGATTGATTTTCTTCACATTTTCAAACTCGACATCCCACTAATTCTATCCATTCAGTTTTGTTAAAAGTAGTGCAGAATTTACCTAGTTATTGCCCTTTAAGCTGGTCTTCTTTTTCTGTTTTCTTTCTACAACCTGTAGTAATTTACTTTTTTTTTTATAGTAGAGGGTTTTACAGTGCTTTGAACTGCATAAGGCCATATGAGCGCCAAATTAATTTACTGATTGGCCAAAACTAACTGACCATATCAAAGCATCGTAACATGAAAGTCGTTATTTCAAAATGTATAAAACAACAATATTGACACTTCCAAAACACATACAAATAAGGAAAAAAATCAGCAATCTAAATTCATTTCATAAATACTCATTACCACTTGCCTCTGACCTGAGAAAGGAACTTATTTTATATTCATTTAAGCATGAAAGTCACTCTAGTCAGAAAACGTTTTAGTTACCTTTGAGTTTGCCTCTTCACTCAGTTCCTCTTGAGTTTCCTTCAGTCGGCGTTTGGCCACTTCAGTCTTTCTGTCACAGTCAGAAATGAAGCTCTGAAGGTGTTCCATCGCCTGCCAATGCAAATATGAAATGATGTCTCAACATTTAAAAAATTGTCTAAAAAATCAAAACATTTTCTGCTACAATAGAATATATGAAAAGTTATATGGTGAAAAAAAGAAAAGAAAAACATTCCAGATTTGAAAGTCATTCCTCGAAAGTGTGCACAAGAAGAAATACTTTATGGGGTTAGCCGCCTCCAGATATGACAAGTGTGTGTACCTCAGAGTTCTGATCTGATGCCACAAAGACATTTACACATGAAACTGACCATGATAAAAGACAAAGAAAAGTACATACTTTGCTAATTAAAAAATCAGATCTTCCATCAAAAATACTTTTTTGTCTTCACGACTTTTAAAATTGAAACATAAACATGATAAGATAAGTGAGAGATTTCTTGTTCCCTAGTGACACAGTTGAGATAAGTTTGAAAATGGACAAAAAGTCACTCACATCAATGTCATAGAAATAATCCTTGGTTTTAGCAGCCAGCTCATAGTCCGCTCGCAGGGCCAAGTCATGTACATTGGGGCATTCACCCAAGTCCATTCGCTGTAGAGTAGACAAGGAAAAAAAACAACCCACCTCTGCATTAGTAACTTACAGTACTCAGGTTTGATTTCACTTGTTCGTCTTCTGTACATCCAAGAAATGCGAGTAATCACACTCAGAAGAAACGAAATATTTAAGTCCTCACAACAGGTAACGGACAAAAGCCATTTTTATCTCTCTCCAACAACAACAAAAAAGTTGTATATCAATATAGCCAGGCACAAATGGATTAACTCCAAAACTTTCTATAAGCTATCTTTTTTACCATAAAGAGAGTTCAAAGTTAGGTACATCATCATCCCAATAAATGGTGTGAAAATCCAATGAATACAAATGCATTAAACAACATGAAATTTAAGTCGAAGTAGTCTTTAATATTTAAATTACACTTTTTAGCTTTCACTGTAAAATGTACTTCCATGGAGACAGCCCATCTTCACCCAACACCATTGATACAAAAGATTCTATCATTGATAGTGACCTGCATCAATATTTACTTACATACTTTGTTATACAATTTAAGGCAGTTTCTCTGATAAATATAAAGCCTGCATCATTAAAAAATTCAAAAGCACGTGTGGCACTAGTAATCTCTATCCATTACTATATTTTTGGAGTATTCAGCCAATATCTTTTTTTTATCTTTACAACCAACACTTTCAATTAAAGTGAAGAGTACACAGTAACTCAAAACTCACACATAATTGGTTAAAGAGAATTGTATCCTCTTCAGACACATTCTCATAAAATTACTCAAAAGCCTGCCAAAATGAAGCATGTTTATAACAAATGTCATTAATGATCCTTCTATAGACAAAACACTTGAAAACCTTTGTTTCCACTCTCTGAAATTACATTGACTGATTTTTGTTTTTAAACCTGTCATTCGATAAAAAGTGTTGAAGCCTCCACAGGGCAACAAAAGAAGAATAAAGAACTTTCCATTTCACAAGGCGTGTCTGTGCTCAGAAAGTATTTGGCTTGGTTTCAGAGCATTTCATTTCCCACGTTAACAGACAATCAATGTGCAACATGAAGCACATTCTGTGCATTAAAAATATTCCAACAGTTTGCTCAAATGCATGAAACAGAAACAGCTTTTCCAAAGCAGAGTGCTTCATTATCTTTTTCACAGGAAAAAGGATTCAAACATTTTTAAAAAGACTGGTTTCAATCCAATAGCTGTCGCGGTTTCATTCCATTAGCTGTTCAGTTAACCCACCTCTCCTCTTATCTATAGAACAAAATCCATCATACATAAATGATCACAAAAGCAAACTGGTCTTCAAATAATACTCACACACACACTTACTGTCACAAATTGATGAAATTGTACACACTGTAATGAAATACTAATTCTATGAATCAGACTGAAACAACCAAGGAACACCTATCATGGCAACTCTGATGATTTCACTAGTGGAAAATCCTGGTGAACAATTAGAAATAGGACGAGACAGATCTCACACAGACACCTGAATGACAATGTATATCATGGTTGACAAGCATTCAAGCCTTTAGAATTTTACAGAACACAAATACACCAAAACAGTACTTTCTGCTGATGTCTTGATGATAAAGACTCAACAGCATACAAACGTAACACTTAATGACAATACAGGACATATGAATCTTAATGTAGTCTTCACAAACAACGCGAGCTCTGTGGCCACGACATTATCTCAGCAGCACACTGAAAATAACATCACATTCTGTTTTCATTCAAAAACACAGTTTACATGGCATTGATTGAAACAGAAGATGGGAGTTTCAAAATGGATCCAACTCACGGTTTGCTTACGTACCCATTTCCTAGCATGTCAAAGAATGAAACAGTATGACACACCAACCTGATCCCAAGAAGCATTTTTGTAGCTATAAGGAAGAATGAAGAGAAGAAAAAAAAATGAAATTAAAGCAATTGTTTGGTGGAAATCAAACAATTACCACATTCATGGATGCATAAATGTGGCATATTTCTTTCACTCACCGTGCTAGCCAGAATATCATGAGGGCAACAGCTGAGAAGGAAGCTCTTACATACCCGAGGGTCATCAAACCTCACTCGGTACCGGTCACTATCGCCTATACTCAAAGGGAAATTAACACAGGAGAAAAAACAAAAAAAATTATGTCAGTGAGAGAGCTGTTGAAAAACATGTCCAACCGGACCATGGAAATACATACATGACTGTTGAAGGTGCTGCAGCTGCAAGTAGTTAAGCTCAACATCTGCACTCTGGACCATCAATTATATTATGCTATGTGTACACTGGGGTTTCTGAACTGATTTTCTTCACAAGAATTATTTTGGTGGAACTTAAAAAGGCCCGCATCTACTTGACCTACTATCTCAAAGAATGCTAAAACTTTTCCATATATACCAAAAATGATCCTTTCAAGTGTTTTTATTTGATAATATTTCATAAATTTTGAAGAAAAAAGTCACCAGAAATGCCGAAATAATATCCCCTTCATTTTCCAATAGCAAGCCTGTATCCTCAGTTCCACATACAAAGGATGCACAAAAGATTAACATCGAGGAATTCCCTTTATTTATTTTCATAACCTCATCTCTATACTTGAGACAAACAAATGTAATCAGCAATACCTGAATGGATGGTATCTTGACAAAAAGACCACAAATTACAGGCATACTTATCCAAGGAATTTTAAAAAATAAAACTCATATCTCATGCTTAATAATTTGAAACTTGTCCATAAACACGGCTTTTGTTTTTGTATGTTTAAGTAGAGGTTTTACGGCGCTCACAACTGCATAAGAGATGCGGCTTTGAGTAACTACTGTTGGGAGTACAAGATGGAACACCACATTCCTTCTCATGTCTCATGTCATGACATATTATATTCAATTCAGGTTGTCCAAGAAAATGTGAACCTTTATATAATTACTTAATTACACTGACTAATTCTTATCATTAACAACTGAAATTGAAAATAAACAGCGGATGTCAGGATGCTCCTGAATTAATTCAGGGAAAAGCACAAAGGAGTGACTTTCTTATTAAATTGGTAGCTAATGACTCAAAGTTACTGTTACTCTTGACCTTGATAAATTACAATGTAACGTTCAATCATTTCCATTTAGTAAATTGGTTTTCACTTCACCCAAGGAGACAAAAAAAAGGATTTCTGAAGAACTTATTCAAAGTGTTAAAGCAGCATCTGTAATTCCTATCTCACCATCGAACTTTTGTGCATCCTTTGAAATTTACTTGGGAAAATCAGTTTTCAACTTAATAATTTCAGCACAAGTTACATTCATACATACATCTCAGTGTTGGTATCCGCCATCAGACTGATGAGCCAGACTTCACTTTAGGAAACAAATAATTAACCCTACTGACACAAATACTGTTCATACATACATTTTGTATGCTGCAATGTCCATCCACTAGTAGAGAACTATGAATCTATGTTTTCTACATTACCACAAGAAGCAACAACTTAAAACGCATCATAAAATAATTCACAAGAAGTAGTTGCATATATATTTCAAAAATTCAAATAACTAGTGAATATATAGACAGTTATTAAGTTACACCATATTAGCTTCATATCTGGCTGTGAATCACAAAAAAACAAATGAAAAGGAAACGTGGGAGCATCTTGATAAACATCACAAACCATATATAATATTAAAATCATAAAAAGCACATCATTCACCATAGTCACAATGAAGAAACTCCTCTATGACTTAGGTGACAATTTTAACTTAAAAACTGTCCAAAAGTAAACCAAGCTTGGCCTTGGGACCCCCAAAAGGTAGACTGAATGGAAAGGATAAGTGTCATTGGCAAATAAAGTTTTGAGCAACTCATCAAAATGAGAACACAAAAAAGAAGGAATGCACGGGTAACCTACGATTTGCTCACACCCATACTATACTCACACGTACTACGTACAACAACATAAGATAATACGAGGCTACCACCCTTTATGATAGAAAAGCCTATCTCTTGCCTTGACTTCAAAATCATAGGACTGATTAAGTGATGTAATCAAGGGTTTAAAATGTCAACCCAATACCAGAAACTGCCCAATGCAAAATTTAAAAACCATAATACCATTCAATGAAATGAAACCAACCACCGTACAAAATTTTCTTTTTATAAATAAAAACATGCAAGGAGGAATGGATCTACCAAACCACACGCACAGATTTACCGTAGCTGAGTTTACAAAAATGAACCGAACCACAATCTTAAGTTATTTTATTACTAATTTCACACAAAAATAATCACTATCTAATTTAATCTAAACCCAGTACTGCTTTAACGTCGAAACGCGTCGAAACCTGCCAAAACCCTCGAGTTTTATTGCGATTTTCCCATGATCGCTAGACAGAATCAGGTATTTTATATAGAATCACTCCTGTTTCACGTCACATCCACTGCCGGGAGCCAGCTCCTTCACCACTTTCGTGCCGTCGGATGACAGATAAGGTCACTTTTTTTTTAGATAAAAGGTTTCGTTTTTTTAGGCTTTTTTTAAAATGAATGCCTTTGTAGTCATTAGGGGGCTTTCAGGGGGTCTCCCCCAGACGAGCGAGTACGTAATAGCTAAATGATGCGCCGTGTTGTCGCTCAGCTGGACCGCGTTACTTTACCGATCGATATCTGGGCCAAGAGATGTTCTAGACTATGAGGCCAGGATAACTTGCAAAGTCACTGGTCACTATTTATAAATTTGACCCACAATTTACTACGTCATTTCTTTAAAAGGGCCTGCGCGCTTCCCGGTCGAAGCAAAGATTCTCTTTATTAGACTTTGGTCAAAGTCGATCGGCCCTAGGGCCTGCGCGTTTCGTAGGTAGCTGTACCTAAGTACGGCTAGACTGCCAGTCTAGCCGTACTTATCTTAGGCCCTATTAACATTAGAAGGAGTTAAAATACATGCACTGTCATTAAGGCACCTGGTTTCGTCTCAAATACAAATACTTTAGGTACTGCACACTAAAAATGTATATTTACAATTCAGTAGGCCTATTTTTTGTAAATGGTCAGTCTAGCCATCATATTAAGAATAAGTACGGCTAGACTGCCAGTCTAGCCGTCACGTCATTAAGTACGGCTAGCCTCTTCCTTGGTCAATTTGATCGTCCACACCGATAGACAGTAAATTCAGAAGGCCACCTCTATTCTCACCCGGGATGAGAATAGTGCAGGCGAGTCTTTTGGCTATTCTCACCCAGTGCGCGTTCACCGCTATAGCCTGGATCTAGGCCAACAAATTTTGCGTTCACCCTAAACCACAGAATTCTACACTGTGATAAAACAGAAAAATTGTAGTATTCTGTGCCGTGAACAAACGTTCCATTACAACTGTAGTCTACTAAAAGCGTACAATTTTGTCTGTGGGCAGTGGAGAGAGAGAGAGAGAGAAAGAGAGAGAGAGAGGAGTAGCGCGAGAGCTTCAGGTCAAAACTCAAAACAAAATGGCGACCCGCGTAGTTCGGCTCGATTCGAAAGTTAAATAGCCGTAGCATCTTTGTAGACAACCAAATTAATTTACTTTTGTGTTTTAACATCATTTTTTAACTTTGTTTTGGTCAATTTGATAGTCCACACCGATCGACAGTATTCAGAAAGAGACAGAGAGAGAGAGAGAGGGGAGGAGTAGATCTTGCGAGAACTTCCGGGCAAAACAAAATGGCGATCCCCGTAGTTCGGCTCGATTCGAACAGTGAAATACCCATAGCATCTTTGAAGACGATCAAATTAGCTTACTTTTGTGCTATAACGTAATTTTTTCTTGGCTTTTATCAATGGGAGTGTATACAGACCCGGTAACCGGGAATAAAGTCGCAAAGTATACAGACCCGGTAGGGGAACTCTTTTGTGATTTCGGAAAGTTTCAGCACCCTCTTGGCTCAGGGTAGAACTAGGTTCTTCTAGATCTATGGCCTAGATCTAGAAAGACAGCTCTATATAAATCATTGATCTAGTTTCGAGGCTAGCCTAGATCTAGATCTTAAACTGAATGAAGACTGCGGATGTCTTTTCAAGAAAGATCGTTTTTCCCCTGTTTTGGAGTTGGAGGAATCACAATTTGAAGAAAAGAACAATGTCATAATTTCAATCGAGCAGTCACCCTCTCTCTCCCTCTCTCTGTGTGTGTATCGCTCGCATTCTTTTTTTCTTTGTTTGTCTGTCTTTCGTTCCCTCCTGCCAACTTGCGGGCATGTCATATACATTTTGCTAGCACTTCCCCCTGCTCTCTCTCTCTCTCTAACACACACACACACACTCTACCGGGTCTGGGCGCTGAAACTTTCCGAAATCACAAAAGAGTTCCCCTACCGGGTCTGTATACTTCGACTTCGTGACTTTGTTCCCGGTTACCGGGTCTGTATACACTTCGTTTATCAATTTGATCACCCACACCGATAGACAGTATTCTAAAATGAGGAAAAGCAGGTCTTGTTTCGCACCGGGTGAGAATAGCCTACGCTGGCAAGTCTCAACCGGGGTGAGAGGTAGATCGTTTTTCTATTCTCACCCCGGATGAGAATAGCCACTTCCTATTCAGAAAGAGACAGAGAGAGAGAAGAGGGGAGGAGTAGATCTAGTCTAGAATCTAGATCTAGATCTAGATTCTAGATCTAGATCTTGCGAAAACTTCCGGGCAAAACAAAATGGCGACCCGCGTAGTTCGGCTCGATTCGAAAAGTGAAATAGTAATAGAATCTAGATCTAGTAATAGCCATACTCATACATGATAGCAGATAGCATCTTTGTAGACGATCAAATAGCTACTTTTAGCCTAACGTAATTTTTTCTTTGCTTTTATCCATTTGATTATCCACACCGATAGAAAGTATTCCGAAATTAGGAAAAACAGGTCTTGTTTCACACCGGGTGAGAATAGCCAACGGTGGCAAGTCACCCGGGGTGAGAGGTCGATCGTATTTTTATTCTCACCCCGGCCCCGGTGAGGATAGCCACTTCTAAACATTAATTAATGGCCACCTCTATTCTCACCCGGAGTGAGAATAGTGCAGGCGAGTCTTGTGGCTATTCTCACCCGGTGCGCGTTCACCAAATTTTGCGTTCACCCTAAACCATAGAATTCTACACTGTGAGGAAAAATTGTAGAATTCTGTGCCGTGAACAAACGTTCCATTACAACTGTAGCCTACTAAAAGCGTACAATTTTGTCTGTGGGCAGTGGAGAGAGAGAGAGAGAGAGAGAGAGAGAGAGAGAGAGAAAGAGAGAGAGGAGTAGCGCGAGAATTTCCGGGCAAAACAAAATGGCGACCCGCGTAGTTCGGCTCGATTCGAAAAGTTAAATAGCCGTAGCATCTTTGTAGACAACCAAATTAATTTACTTTTGTGTTTGAACATCATTTCTTAACTTTGTTTTGGTCAATTTGATCGTCCACACCGATAGACAATATTCAGAAAGAGACAGAGAGAAAGAAGAGGGGAGGAGTTGATCTTGTTGGGAGAACTTCCTGGCGGGTGAGAATAGCCACTTTTTTCTTAATTAATTAAGATTGTGTAGGCCCCTACCGATCGGTAATTAGCGTGGAACATTTAGATCTAGATCTAGATCTAGAGTCTAGTCTACATGAGAAAATAAAATTCATAATCAGTCAAGAATCACAGAACATAAATTCGTGTAACTTCAAACTGAAATTGAAGCAAGATCAGACGGCTGGCACCGAAAGCAGAGTTTGATTGTTGTGCATTCGGTTCACCTACCATCACGTGTAGTACCCATCAGCTCATCGAGCATAGCCCTGATTTGATCGTGCGCCGTCATATTGATATAAATCCAACAAACAGCTGACAATCAAGACTGTTCGTGAAAAGAGAAATTGGTAAATATGGCGTGGCTTAGAGCAGAGAATGCTCTCGCTTGCTGCCTTCACCGACCGACGTCTTCAAGCACATTCAATATGGCCGCTCTCAAATGCCAGATTGACTATTGACTAGCCTACTTAGAATCTATTGACTTAACGATGATATGACGATTTAGACCAAATTATTTTGGAATAAGCCCTTTTGGCTCGATCAAAGGCATAAACATCTATACATGGGATGTAATACAACAGATAATAATGATAGTTATGATAGTTTTAGTAACGTGTTTTCCTTGCACTCACAGCAACGGCAAACGCTTATATTTGCCTCAAATTTAAAATAATATCAGAGGGAAACGACACATATTTCTACTTGGTTTTAAATAGAAAAAAAACGGTTCACATTCTTGTTTTAGAATTCAATATCATGAATTGACAAATAAAACATTTTCTGTTTGTTTTAAGTTTCGAAAACCCACCCCAAAAAAAATAATAAAATTTGGCTACATAGCCTACCTCCTCACAATAAGCAGTGTAAGTCCAATAAGGCATTTCAAATTTCCTTGCTTCACGGCTGTTCATGTCAGGACCTTCGAACCAAGGGTTGCCAGAAAATTGAGGGGTTTCAGTTCAGGGGTCGGAAACCACGCTCCATCCCATTTGAGTTGATCTAGTGCATAGACCTATAATATAATAATAGGTCTAAGATCTAGTGTAATTTCATTATGCAATAGGCCTAGGCTAATAATTTGTATTAAATTTCATTTTATTTATTGTAGCATCCGGTCTAAATGGGACATCAAACGATCAGTTAGCTGTCTGCCATGTTTGTGATAACACAACAATAAATAAAGCAATCTTGGTAACATAAAAGGAAAACAAAAACCTTTTTGTTTGAGGTCAAAATACAGCATGAACTAATCACCAGCGAGTCAATTTGTAAATTTTTATACACTAGTTCTGAATTTGATAATATTATCTTCACGAAAGTAGGTAGTTTTCGATAAGTTTAATAACAAGAAAAAGGACAGTCTAGTGGCCAGACGCACAAAAATCAGTTGCATGGTAACTATAAGTTCAGCAGCAATAAAGCTTCCACCAAAATTGTCTCCAGCTGACTTTTCTTGTCAGTTGACACGTGCCAAGTTAGATGTACTTGTGTTGTTTGCCCGTGTCCAGCGCATCTCATAATATGCGTTACCCCCCCCCCCCCCACACACACACACACACACACACACAATTTCTTCTCAGTTATCTGGGAGCAGCTAGTCTGCCTCCTAAATTGATGGTGTTGATTGAGCCGTAAAACTTGAAATTCCTTCTCATACTCTCGCTCCACTAGGAAACATTCTACCTAAAGTTTATAACCTATGATCTATCACATAACCATTACTTAGGCCTACAACTTGAAATCGTTCCCATGTGTTTGTTGCTATTTTATTTGCATAAATTCATAATCCGATGTGTTGCTCAGCTGCTCAAATTCTAATGAAATACAAGAGCAGCTATAGGCGCCTTGCTGCAGAAACGACTTGACCTGTTTTATCGTATTCTCGGAGTGTAGCATCGCTTTCAACACAAAGTGCGCAACGTGCGCGCGGTGTGTGCATGTGTGTGTGTGTGTGTGTGTGTGTGTGTGTGTGTGTGTGTGTGTGTGCGTGTGTGTGTGTGTGTGTGTGTATGTGTGTGTGTGCATCTCCACTTCACCATTGTTTTCTCAAAATGAGTCAAATTTTAATAGATGTGCGTATTTGGGGGGGGGGGGGGGGGAATCTATTGACATAGATTGTCATAAAAATGCTCATCGTTGGAAATGTCTCTATGCAGGATACAAGGTAGACTAGCCTGGTCTAGATACAAAGTGAAAATTTCAATTGAAAAAAAGAATATCCGCAAAGTGGTTGTAATACAGGAATAAAAGAGACTTGATTGTTTCTTCAGACTGAGACCTGCGCTTACAGTTAACGAGCAATTTGTAGAGAAAGAAGCTTCTCTACACGTCTACTGATGTGCATGTGGAAAAATGTAGCGCAAAGCCACACCAGATGAGAAAGGGATGGCACAACATCGTGTTTACGATTGATTTAATTTACCTTAGAACTAAATCTTGCTAGAAGATGATTCAGTCCAAGTGAATGCCTCTCTCTCTCTCTCTCTCTCTCTCTCTCTCTCTCTCTCTCTCTCTCTCTCTCTCTCTCTCTCTCTCTCTCTCTCTCTCTCTCTCTCCCTCTCCCTCTCCCTCTCCCTCTCCCTCTCCCTCTCCCCCTCCCCTCTCTCTCTCTCTCTCTCTCTCTCTCTCTCTCTCTCTCTCTCTCTCTCTCTCTCTCTCTCTCTCTCTCTCTCTCTCAACAATCCACTTCTTGAACGTGTAAACAGGACTTAGGAGACAAAGGAGGTGATATTTCTGGTACAAATTGTCCACCTTGGTGTAGTTATTTTTAGTCGTTTTACTACTACTACTACTACTTCTACTACTACTACTACTACTACTACTACTACTACTACTACTACTACTACTACTACTACTACTACTACTACTACTACTACTACTACTACTACTTCGTGCCTTGTTTGCACGCAAATTACCCTTTTTTCCTGATCGATCAGTTTCGGTAAGAATGTAAACATTGAGACGCCATTTTTTGTGACCACAGTTTTCTTTTTCAAATTAAGCCACGGGGTGTTGGTGAGACCTCTAGATCTACTGTGTTAGTTATATTATATAACATTGTGTTAGGGTTTGACACTGTTGACATTGTTGTGTTCGCGTCAATTGCTTGACAATGCCTTGTACGGGGAAGAAGCGAAGGCCAGCTGCTATACGTGCAGCTACGAATAGTTGTCTGGCTATTATATGCTCAAGGAGGCGAAGGAGTCTACAGCTAGATCAATTTCTCAAGATGATGAGGCAGATTCAACAGCAGCGTATCGGTCTAGATCTGTATCTAGGTCCCCCTCACCTGTGCCATCGTCGTCTTTAGACATTCCCTTGTCAGACCCACCCCTTTCCCCCCAAAGATGCGGCCCAAAAAGATTCGAACAAAAACTGGCCTTGCCTGCAGATAAAGAGGTGTGTACCGGTATGGGCAGCATGTAATTGGATAAAGATTAAAGTGCATCTGGTAGGACCATCATCGATCTTCATATTATGATCACTTCTTTTGTGTCTTTATTTCGGTGCCAGGTTCCAGACTGTGGTGGAAATGTGGTGTGCAGCATTAATTCTAAGAAGGGTAAAGGATTTTGTGCATGCCTTGAAGCTTTTTGTCTCATATGTGACAGTGTAGCTGCAACTACGTTTACATCTGACTGTGTGGACACACGATCAACGACTCGTCAGAGCACCTTTAGCCTACTGTAAATAATGATGTTGACATGGCGGCATTGAAGAGTGACGTGGGCCCTCACAAACTGGTATACTTTATCGAGAATTTGAACATGCCCTCAGTGTGCAAGACAGGTTTCCAGAAGAAAACCTCAGCTTTATATTCTTTTAACAACATTGCTGCTGACGCTCTGTTTTCAAGGGCTGCAAAGCAAGTTAGAGCTAAACACAGAGAAATCTTCGGGGAGGAGGTTGAAGACGGAGACTCTGCAATGAACATCGCAGTGTCCTTCGACCACACATGGATGACGCGAAGCCACTCCTCTCTCGTGGGTATCGGCTGCGTCATTGATACACTGACAGGACTTGTCATTGATGCACACTCATGAGTTCTCACTGTCAGACGTGTGCAACTTCTGGAAAGTTCCAGAAGTCCGTGAACCCGACAACCTACCCCTAGTTGCTGAAAGACCATAGAGCAGGAGGCTACACCATCAATTATTAAGGTAAATAAATTTATTAAACTGAAAACTGACCCTTTGTTATTCTTTTTTGCCTTATCTCTTCTGTTTTCAGGCTTGCTCAGTTGTGCTATTTAAATCCAATTGCTAAGTTAGCGTTGGCGTATAGATCTAGATCTGGTGTTGACAGGAAAGAGGTTAGTCATTGTCATAAAATTATACCAGATCTGAAACAAACATCTCCGATTAGGGTTTTCCAGTCATTCGTTTGCTCGGATGCTCTCAAAAAACCTCTGTATATCCACCCATCTGCTCAGGCTATCTTTATAAGTTTTTCATCGTCTACCTCTGCCTCGTTTGCCTTAATTTTTTTTTCAGTGAAAGCAAGATGTAGGCTATGTAGATCTAGTTCATGTCCTTTTTATCACGTACAGTGTCCCAGAAACTGCTATTGTTGATTCCTAATTAGCTGTTTTATGAAACAGTGAGCGGCCTGCGTGGGTGTCTTTCAACACTTTCTCGTTTTATTTTTTTTTCTGGGCATAACATTCTCAAAAGTCTCTTAGATCTACTAGATCTAGATGTGGATCTAAGTCTGAACAATCAAATTGCTTTCTGTTCTTTCTATTTTATAGCCTATTGACGAAACCCTCCCGTCTTTAGAATTAGATCTATCTTATATACATATACATCTAGATCTAGATGGTCACATAACCTCGTCACATAACTGATGTAGTTTTCACCTTTGTTGTCTCTGGTAGGTTCAGGTAATGGGGTGACGGCTAAGATAATCTGCTGGATTGAGCTCATATTTCCCAGGACTGTATCTGAGATTGAACCCGTCAGTCAGTTGTAACAGCGAGCTTAGACCCATACAAGTACGTGGGGAACTTCTCCACTCCAAACACGACACCTCGCATCTCTCTTTCAGTTTGGGACTATCTCGTTTCCACTCGTGTAAGCGCTCGACTTCCGTAGCTAATGACATGCCCCTCCTGAGTTAAGATTGCATCGAGTCTGCATGGGGATGCATCGACTGTGATCTCAGTCAAAGATAGTACATAACAAGATGGTCCACTCAGCCAAAAAAGTGTTTTCCGGAAGTCCGATCTTTGCCTCAGATGGCGCTGCAGTCTGTTTTGAAGCTCTCTCATATTTCCACTCCTTAAACCACGAGGAGATTTGTCTTATATAGATGTAACTCAATAGAATGACCAAACAAAAAATGAGAATAGACATCTGCTTTCCTCTTGAAAAAAAAAGAAAAAAAGAATGGTGATCTGAACATATAACCTCAAATTGTATGGATTGAATTACCTAATTTAAAGTATTCATACAAGGTATCTGATCCCATACAATCGGCGGATTCCAAGTAGTGTCCTTTTAGAAATTTTGATTTATAATAACATTGGTCCATTTATTATTTTAATATTATTTCATTATTTTACTCAAATCAATTCTATTGTTAGTATTATTGTTTTTTATATTGATGTTATGACCGTGTTTCTTTTTCTTCTTCTTCTTCTTCTTCTTCTTCTTCTTCTTCTTCTTCTTCTTCTTCTT